>NC_134483.1:491919827-492223160 GCF_040206685.1 Ascaphus truei | reverse complement strand
AAATTGTAATGATTTGAACCTTAAGTTCACATATAACTTTAGTAGAACTGATATCCAATTCCTTGATCTGCATCTCTATGTTGAGAATTGAAAGGTCAATTGCAAAACACACTTCAAACCTGTGGATTGCAACACATAAGTATATGCACCGGACCAACTGTCACCATAGGGATTGGCTTAATGACATCCCTTATGGACAGATATGAAGGGTAAAGAGAAATTGTGCATCAGATACAATCTGTCAAGAACAATCTTCACTCCTAAAACAGAGGTTTTTAGAGACAAAGTATGCTGAACGGCTGTTAGACAGTGCCATTCAAAAAAATCACTGAGACAGAGAGGGAAGAGTTCTTGAAAATTAGAGACAAAACACAGAATAAATCCAAAGAGAAAATGGGCAATTGGATTCCATTTATTACTCAATATAATACAAAATCTGGTAAAATTAAAAATATTTTAAATCGTCATTGGAAATTCTTAAAACAAGTCCCAATCATAAATGAGTTTTTACCAAAAAAAATCCAAATAGTTTTTTCAAAGGCACTGAAGGATAAACTGGCATAGAGTGCCTTAAGAACTAATAGTTATGACCGGAAATACAGATCAAAATCCAAAATCCAATGTGGAAAGGAATCCCAAAGGCTTCTTCACAGGCCTGTGAATATGGCACTAAAAGAGCAAAGGACTTTAAATCCAATGTAACCGGAGAGATCTTTCCAATATCCAATCTTATAAACAGCAAAACAAACTTTGTGGTTTATCTTTGGAATTCCCTGGCGGCCTGCAGTATTGGGCCGCACTACTAGGCAACTCAAAAAAAAGAGTTTTAGAGCATATCCTTAATATCAAAATGGGGCTGGAATTCAATAATGTTCTATGTACTTTAAACTAAATCCTCAATCTAACCCCAAAGGTTTATTGTATAAGCATAGATTTCATTCCCACTAATTGGAGAGACGGAAATAGAGAAAATGATTTTACCAAAGAGAAACCCTCTGGATATACAAGTAAAAAATTCTGAAACCATTGGGGTTAAACTTGGATTTTTATTTGGGTCCTTTTTTGAGCTAAAATCATCTTTGTACCTTTCATTGCAATTGGGTCATTAACATTTTTTTAATTTATTTGGGGCAATTTGAAGTTTTTAGAATTTAATATGTAATATTACTTGTACTATACCCATGACCTCTTAACAGATTATTAGTATTTTATTAATTATTTTGGGTGTTTCTTAAAGAAATTGGATTTGACCTAAATTGCATTGCTGAAGATTGTGGATATGTGTATTCATACGATGAGTATTATGAAACTAACATTTTGTCTCCTTTTTTATAGATGTTTTTTTATATTATATGTTTGATTAAAAATGTATGCATCATTCATGTGTTCATATTATTTTATATAAGATTAAAAATTTTAAAATAATATTATAACTTATACATACTTTTGTGTAATATCATTGTTTTTCATTTATATTGTTTATAGTCCTTGCGATGGGACTAATAATCACAATGTCACTCTGGACATCTGAATAATTCAGTTAGTTTGAGCTGATTGGTGACATTTGATTGGCACAGTACTGACTAGGATCCCTATAATATACATCTGAGAGTCAGGGTGGGAGAACCCCTGAGGGAGCCGACATTCTGCGGAAGGTGAAACGCGTAGGGTTATTTTGCCACTCAGGACACCATACCAGCCAGCCTGACTCCACTGGGACACCGTACTGTTGTACACGCACAGTTGCAGAAGTACTCATACCAGCAAGGACATCGCTGACACGAGGGGTGGAGCGGAACATCAGTCGCTTCTATGCAGCAGTTTTGGGACAATCCAGAGTGGCTAAAGTATGCCCTTATCAAACTCATTGCACTCAACAGACTTGGAGAATGTGAGTGCATCCCCTATTTTCCCTGTTCTCTCATTGCATATTAAATGTTATTATGCCATGTTCTTTTCATGTTTCATTTGAGGAGGACTCCAGCGTGTAGTTATCATCATCTCTTTACTGCATTTTTGGTCAATTGACTACTACAGACCGGCTGTGAGTTCTTGATTTCACTTATTGAGCACTGCACATGATCACTTTTATTATTATTTTTCACTTATTTGTGCCTTTATACTATGTATAATTTGTTCACCCGGTACTAGTGACTGTTTTTGTAGGCTGCACTAAGTTTATTTATTTATGCACACCAGTGCACGTGAGGGATTCAGTTTGTACTTCTTTATTGTTATTACATATAAACTCACATGTGCCTAAATTCAATGACATACAGTACATATCCGGTTCAACCAGGTTCCATTGAAACACACATTTGCAGAAATTCAATGACATGCATATGCATTTCAATGAGGTCCCGTAGAAAGACACCTGTACCACACAATGTAATTCATGCATCTATTTCTTCTCGATTATTAATATATAACATCCTCATTTTACAGGTGATAGTGTGTGTAACACATATATCCCCACCCTCTGTGAGAGGATGTGGCTACGGTGTTTGTGGTGCAATACCTGTGGCTCACAGGAGGTCTGAGCCTCCGCTGCAGGGAGCCTGGGGTGTATCCTGGTATGATGTTCTTCAGCGTCTCCACCTGTAACGGATTCTACTGTGTGGAATTACCCATTACAGGACCCATATATATATATGTTTGCACAATAAACACAAACTCATGAGTAAACAGAAAATAACTGCTTTACTACAGACTATAGTATGGTTACTGGTTTCAGCTACCCGCCAGGCCTCAGACGACCGTAACACTCCTGCCACGTGTCCCACACTCTTGTCCACAGTCCCCACAGTACCTCATGAGGCCCTCAGGCATCTAACCACCCAGGTGTCCACAAGAATATAGCCCTCTCCCTTATATGTGGTCAGCGCTGCCACTATAGTGTGTATGTTGGTGCACTTGTGTGGAAGGTACCTGCCGGGTGCATCCACACCCTGGCGCGCTGTGTCCTGCAACAGGGTACACGGACCCAACTGTGCTTGACAACTCTGGTGCGTCCGTCCTTGTGCAGGGAAGTCTTCATGTGGGGTGTCCATCTCAACGATAGTCTTTTCAGGGGGTGATCTGGTCCCAGACCACCAAGGGACAGGATGCCGCCGCGTCCTGGCTGTGTCCCTCACTTATGCTGGTCCTACAGGGCCGTGTCTCTAGCCTATGGGCTGGTCCCTGCAGCAACCATAAGCTGAGGGGAGTTGGGCCTAGCTGGGGCCTAAAGGGGGTCTCTGGCCTAGTGCAGGGGCCACTGGCTCCCTGCACATACACATCCTACCCTTATCCTGTCCCAGCTCTGACTGCCCCGCAGGTCTAGTGCGCCAAATGAATCCATTCCCTGCAGCCCTATTGGCTGTTACGCACCACGTGGTGCCTTCCCTAAGGCTCATGGGACATAGAAGTCCCCACTTAGAGCCTTCCCTATTGGCCTCTGCACTCTGAGACACTGCACATGCGCTAACTCACACTGCGCATGCGCGACTAATCATAACATAGCGGCGCCCTGCAAAGGGAGCCACCGGAGCCTCCGGCAATGCGCTCGCCTGACACATGCTGCTGCAACAATCTGCACCCGCAGCCGCCGCGGAGTTGAGGGGATACTGGGAGCCCAAGGGGGACCGGGGCTACATATGCAAGAGCCAGCCTAAAGAAAATGTTATATTTGGAAAAAGATTGAAGAAAATTGTATTATTGTATTTTAACAAAGTTTTTGTGCATTATCTAAACTCTCATTTACTGTAATCTAGAAAAAAATTCATACTGTATGTTAAAATAGGTAATATTGAAGTCTTTAGGGGGAAAAGTGGCAGCGTACATTTAAATACATGGGATATCGTATCATATCGTACACAATGAATAAGGGACAATAAGGGATTAAGGGATGGGTTACATTGGATTTAGATTTGAAGACACACTAGCACTTCTTTTTCTTTTTAGGTACCTATGATTATTTCCAAATCGTTTATGGTTGACCAATGCTCTGATATTCTTTCTTTTAATGGATGTATGCTACAACCTACATAGAACATGAAACACCGACATCTCAACATACATATGACATAAAGTGAGGATTAATTAATGAACTGTTTAATCTTAATTTTACTCCCTGTATTGGGGGTATTCAAGTTGGAAGTGTTAAAAGTATAACTGCACTGTGCTCAGTGCCCACATCTGTACTTACCTGTCATTGGTTTTCCTAACCACATATGTGATGTTTTTTGTGTATGTGCTATATATTAAATAGTCAAGGAAATTCAATGTATCCCCTCTGTAAACCCAGACAATTTACAAACACAAGCGCAGTATCAAAATCTTTTAGTAGCTTCAATAGCAGATTTACAGCGACACAACACAACATTTCAGGGTTAACCCCTCCGACAAGCAAAATATTACACAAGTGAACACAGACTTTTTTTTAAATACCCCTGTTCCACATACAGAACCTAATTTTCAAAACTCACATCGAACCCAAACAAGACAGCTGATCTGCATCTGAAGACCAGCTGATCAGTTTATCAATGGGAACATATCCCTAACATCTACTATGTTATGTTTACATTTTAGTCGCCTACATTTTTAAAAATATTTTCTATATACAATTCTTGGTGTATTTTTAGCCAACTCTTTAATCTTTCCTTCCATTTGAACAATACGCCAATATTTTTGTATGGTCATAGTGATTGACCTTGTATCTGTCGAATATGTATTAATACAGTTTATTATGAAATCGGACTCTTCTCTCACTTTCAAGCTGCTTTCTAACTTAATATTTTGCTATGGAAAGATAGAGATTGAATCTGAGAAGTTCCTTCAGATTTACCTTTTAATTTAAATAAGTTTGGTCTTGAGTTTATGAACCTTAGACGTTCATCAAAGGCAGAGCTATTTACAGAGACCTCGTTATCAACAGCAAAGCTGCTTTATCATTGTACTACTGTATTTATATAGTTGTGTTCCTCCAGTGAACATGGAGTCCCGTGTAGCTTTCGATGACAATTATTTAGAATTTGAGCACATGGCAGGTTTTGAACCATGAACCTCTTTCATAAAAGGCAGAATTAATTAGAGCTGTACTTTGTGTGTACAGTGGAGTTCCTTCTATGTATCTGAAGCTTAGAGTACTTTTAAGTGCCGAGCAATAAGGAGAGGATATGTGTACTATGGGTCACACAAGGGGACTGTAAGTTGCAGAGGAGAAGAGGGATAAGTGAGATGCAGAGGAAGAAGGGGGAGATCAATGGAGTACATGTGGGAGAAGAGGAGAAAGCAAGGAGAGAAGAGGGGAGAATAATGGGGTACATGGGAGAGAAGAGGGGAGAGCAGTGAGGGTGTGTGCTTAGGTTCAAAAGTGGTGGAGCTTTTTTAAGCTACTCACCCAATGTTTATAAATAATTCATAATTGATGATAGGTGTGTTGAATTAGATTCACTTTATTTTGCAAAAGTATTTTTTTAAGTATACCTGGAAATAGCACCTTTGATTCATTTAACCTATTCTCTGCAATAAGGGCCTAATAGAAGGGTTCAACAATGTATATCAGGACACTCAAGTAAATACTTTGGGTATTAACATTTGAAAAATGGTAAACCTGAAAATGTCCCATAATATTTTAAAGCAGGTGAGGCTAAGTTAAGAAGACAAATCTTTGAAGCTCGATGGGACAAACAAAACCTATTTAATTTAACCGGAATCTAGCAGAACCTTCTGTAATACACTAGAGATAAAAAATGGATAGTGGATGAAAACTGATTAGATTTCTTCTTGGAATAAAGCGCACATTTCCATCCAGTTTCACGGAGATGTGTGAAATCAAATGTTTTCTTTGTGTTGCAAAATGTAATTTGTATAAGGGATATTATACTCAAAGACATCTTGTTAAAGGGAAAGTGCATCATCTAAGCTTTTTTTCCTTTTTTTTAGCAAATAGATTATATGCAACTGCAAGGTTAACACACCAAATAAATCCGAATCCCATACTTCGTAAACCTCATTACAAATATATTGTAACATTGCTATCCTATTCACATGTACTGAAAGCACATTTTTCTGATGTCCAATTTGTTTTAGGACTTGCCCTCTACTTATACAGTAAGGTGTAGATTTTTTCATTGCATTTTGCAGTTTTACAGTTTGTATGTGTAAGCATATTCCTTATTGATGCGGTACTACCTGTTTTAAAAAGAAATACCCCACCCTGTCTTTATTATTGATCTCTGGTATGTTTTGGATAGCAAACATTGTTTTGTTAATTGTGTGCTGCTTAGCGTCCAACTTGTAACAGGCAGATTTATTGGAGGGAGGGTCATGTGACTGCTTAGATGTATAAATGTAATACCAGTTTAAGGGAAAGCATTTGCAGGGTAGCTTTTGCATCTAAAATGCTGCATCTTAAGTGATCATCTTTAAGTGAGAATATATAGTTAGACTATAGTTTGTCTAGAGGTTGACTGGGGACTGCATCTTCTACTCAAGACAACAAACGGTAAGCTTATCTGTCCACACTATGATCCCATGCTTGTCAGCCTGTACTTTTAACCCTCCCTGTACACCTTATTTACTGCAGCCTCTCCCATCAGACTGCACACAACTGCCCACCCCGTCAACCAACTCCCTCTGCAAACCTTGAATACTGCTGCGACACACTTTATTCGAGCAAATACCCAGTATGTACCTGGCAGATACCTGGAATGCGCCGCTCCTCACCTCAGACAAGCCCCATTGCGTTTGCCTTCCCAGCCATGGTTCATGCCTGGCTGACGGGCGGCTGATCTGTTAAATGATAATGATTAGGATTTAATAGGCTGCAATGCTTCGCGTGTCTACCAGATGGCATAAATTCATGAATTGTAATGCAGTATATATATATATACTGTGCAGTATTGCAGCCAGCGGGAATAAAATGTTTCAATCCCTGCCTGGAAAATAACGCAATGCACTCGGGCAGAAAACAGTCACAAACCTCAATACACCCGAGTATACCCAAATTCGTGGGACTAGCCGAGCTCGAATAAAGTGTGTCGCCAGTGTAGGCCCTAGCATTGCAAGGCAGCAAAACATTTTGGCAAAGAAAAGGCACACCTCTGCTGTTTAGTCTGCACACACTCACTTGGCTCACAACAGCTTCATGCAACACTACCTACCTCTGTGATAATGAACCTGCTATGTATCTCAACTTTGATCTTTCTTGTGGCCTCTTGAAATGTTACTCTTTCTATCCATTCCAATCCCCTCCATCCTGGCCCACACCCAATATCTATATATACATATATATACACCCTGGATTACTCTAAAGCCTTGCACGGTCTACTGAATATTGGTGGATAACTCTGAAAACAAGCACACAACCACTGCTTACTCTAATGGCAAACATCACAAATGTACAACTTGCAAACAACTACTCTTTTTAGCAGGTGATATTGAACTTAACCCAGGCCCTCCCTTTTCAACTCTGTCCCATACATCTGAGAATACCCTCTTCAAATTTAAAAATGATCTGTCGCCCATATAAATATCCAGAGCCTGCTGTTCAAACTAGATGAACTAAGTGCATGGTGCCTTATGCATAAACCCAAAGCCATCATTCTCACAGAAACATGGCTAACCCCTAAAACCCTTTATGCAAATATGGCCTTTCATGGATACTCAATTTCTACGAAAGATAGGTCAAAAAGAGGAGGAGGTGTGTTATTTTATATTGCAGACACCTTACAATTTACACTGTTAAATTGCCCCCTATGCCCACCCTCTTTTGAAATCCTAGTTGGCAAAATCTGCCTCCCCTTTTCTAAGCTCGTCCTGATTGCTGGCATCTACCACCCACTTAAAGCCCCTCTACAGTCCCTGACTGATATCACCAAGTTTCTTGGCTCCATTTCCTCTCTGAATGAAGAGTGAGCTGCTAGTTCTTGGGGATTTCAACTACAATTGGCTCTTCCTTAAAAACCACAAAATCCAGATACAACACAAGTCACAACCTAATGCAGCTAATTTCCCAACCCACATGGACAAACCTGAAATCTCATAACCACTCCTTGCTAGACTGCATTCTCTCCTCAAATTCCAACAACCATTCAATCCTCTGGCATTCTTCCTTACATTTTCATTGACCATGCAATAGTGTACTGTGTAAGGAAAATTAAATCACCCCAATCAAGCCCTAAAGTTCTCCTCACTAAAACATTTAGAAACTGTAAACCACAACAGTTTCTGGCTGACCTTACCAACTGCCCTTGGTACCGAATCAACTTAATTACCGACCCTGATTCTACTCTCGACTATTTCCAATCCGAGTTCTTAAAACTCTGATATCCATGCCCCTCTACGCAGAAGAAGAGTATGAGGGTTACAACTGACCTTATAGTGCCCTACTATTTCAGGGATGCTTTGTGAAAAAGCTACAAAGTAACTAGCACTACTAAGGATCTTAATCACTACAGATGTCTGCGGAATATGTGCACAAAGCAAACAAGACATGCAAAAGCATAATATTACTCTGATAATCTTCGCCAGAATACAGAAAACCCACCTAACTTCTGGAAGGTTATCAATAATACATACCAGCCTTCTAGCCATCAACAACCAAGTATCCGTATCCGGGCGCTCCTCCTTCTCTTACCGTGCACCCCAAAACTGTAACAACCTACCAGAGACTCTCACATCCACCACCAGTTTAAGTTCTTTCAAAACAAAGGCTGTCTCACATTTTAGTCTGGTCTGTAACTGTTACATAAGCCTACAATTTACATCTTCTCTAACTGTGCATGCAATGTATTGTATATAATGTATACCCTGTTCATTTATGTAACTGTATTTGTAACCATGTATTATTTGTCATATTAACTATGCCCAGGACATACTTGAAAACGAGAGGTAACTCTCAATGTATTACTTCCTGGTAAAACATTTTATAAATAAATAAAATAAATAAATAAGTAATATCACTAAACAATATTACTCTGACAAATCCGACTGACATTGCAAATGCATTCAATGATTACTTTATGGGGTGTGCTACTAACTTATTAGCCAAACGCAACCCAAACCACAAACGTGAACCTCATTCTGAAGAGAAGATTACACAAGCGCTCCTCAAATTAAAACTAAGCAGCCAATGTGGACCCGATTTTCTGCAGTCGTAAGTTCCTAAGACTTAGTGCCTCAGCCATTGCCAAACCAACTGCTTCCATAATCAAATCTATTCTGTCTGCAGGCCATATCCCTAAGACCAGCAAAACTGCCAGAGTTGTCCAAATCTTCAAAAGTGGAGACAAAAACACTGTCTCAAACTACAGGACAATCTCTCTTCTCCCAATACTATCCAAAGTCATGGAAAAATGTGTTCACTCCCAATTTAGCGATTACTATACCAAGACAAATTTCTCTAGCCAATTCCAATGTGGCTTTCGTCCCAAATACTCCATGGTAAACACCCTGCTAAAAGTTTGCAATGAGATCCAGTGTGGAATGGAACTGGGACAACTCACTGGTGCAATATTCCCAGATTTTGCAAAGGCTTTTGATACTTTTGATCATGTTATCTTGCTTAACAAACTCCTGTGCTCTGGAATTGGTAAGCATGCTTTAAACTGGTTTCATTCCTACCTATCAGGTAGATCCCAACATGTGTCTATCTTAGGCTCTAACTACAACCCCTTGGATATCACCTGTGGTGTCCTGCAAGGCTCTGTTCTGGGGCACCTACTCTTCTCGGTGTTCATCAATGATCTTCCTATAGCTTGTAGGGGAGCTTCAATACACATGTATGCGGATGACACAATCTTATATGCACACAGCCCTAGCCTCTCCGACCTTGAACACGTACTTCAATCTGACTTTTTGAGTCTTGAAAATTGGATTTCCCAAAACACACTGTTTATAAACACTGACAAGACTGTAACAATGATACTCTATTTGGAACCAAGGCTACATTTTTAAAGCTTCCAATGACTGAGCTCCAGATCAGAACCAATGCTAATACCACCCTAACTCCTGTTACTAGTTTTAAATACTTGAGCATATGGTTTGACTCCCATTTAACATTTGGGGTGCACATTTCTACCCTGACATCCAAAACCTATGCTAAACTAGGTGTACTATATAGGAACAAATCCTCCCTAAGTCTGCTGATCAGAAAGCATATCGCACTGCAGATGCTAATGCCAATTATCGACTATGGGGACATAGTATATTGCTCGGCACTACAAACCCACCTTAGCAAACTTGACACCCTCTACAATTCAATATGCAGTTTTTTTCTCCAATGCAACTACAACACACATCACTGCGAAATGCTCAAAGAACTAGATTGGACATCACTTGAGTCTAGGCGCAAAGTTAATCTCCTGTCTTGCCTTCAAATACTTTCTGGGCAAGCTACCCGTCTACCTGAACAAGCTCCTCGCCCCTACCACATGAAGCACTTATCATCTGAGATCTGACTCCAAAAGACTGTTCATGGTACCATGGTTCAGCAAAGTATCCGGCTGCTCCTCCTTCTCTTACCGTGCACCCCAAAACTGGAACAATCTACCGGAGACTCTCACAGCCAGCCGCCAGACTAAGATCATTAAAACTAAGGCTGTCCCACATTTTAATCTGGTCTGTAACTGTTACATATACCTATAATATATATATATAATCTTTAACTGTGTGTAGCAGGGTTTCCCCTGGCCCCCCTCACCTGCGCGGAGTAGTGGACCCCCGCGGTATGTGAGGCAGTTGCAGGGGCGAGTGCATCACCGGGGGCTCCCGGTGGCAACGGAGGCAGAGCGCCGCCATCTTGGTTGTGTCCGAGCATGCTCGGAGGGTTGTGTATGTGCAGACGCGAAGCGGTCACCATTACAGAGAGGGAGGCAGGTCACAGATAGTGCTCTGTAGTGCACGGACCCCTAGAAGTCGCGCATGCTCAGTTAGGGCGATGTGGCGGCCATTACATAGTTGCGCAGGCTCAGTGGAGAGTAGCGGTGGCTATTACACATCACACATGCGGCCCCAATGATAAAAAGGTCATGAGTGGACTACAACTCCCAGCAGCCTCTGGGGTCTGCCCTTTCACCCAGATCACATGCAGCCAAACAGCCACTAAGGCTTACAGATTCTTATGCAGCATTTGGATACATTGTTGTGTGCTGAGTCAGGAAGCAGACAGTGAAGCACATGAGTGAGTTGCAGCTGGTATAAGGGAAGGGGAGGTAGTGTGTGTGTAGGGAGCAAGTGCCCCTACACACTAGGCCAGGTTACCCCCTAGGCCCAACTCACCAGTAGATGTATAGCTGCTGTAGGGAAGGCCCTAAGGTAGGGACTTTGCCCTTTTAACAGTTAGCTTAGTCAGGGAGACAGCTGCAGTGCTGCATGCTCTGACAAGGAGGGAGCAGTGTGACAAGTGTGGTATGGGATCAGACCTGCGTCACTCAAGATAGAGACTGTGTGAGTGACATCTGAATTGGAAGAGGACACCATTGCTGCGGATTCAGCGCTGGACGCAGACGGGTCCTTTCCTGTTGTTTGCTGTACCCGGGTGCAGGAGCCTCGGGCAGGTATTTCTACAAGTGCACCAACTTTAACCCACATACCGGTTTCCTTACAGGCGCTGATCACGCGTGGGTTGCTGGACTATTGGGAGACTTGGGTATAGCGGTGGGGTGGAGGTCCAGTGAGGCCAGATTAAGGGGTGACACGGCTGTGATGCTGTTATTGATGTGATGTTATTGTTCTGCCCATAAAGTAAACAGTTTATATATACTTCATTGTATGTGTTTCCTATTTGTGGGTCCTGTGTCAGGGGTCATTCTATATGCCTGGAATCCCTGCACAGGTGTAGGCGCTGTAAGCATACGTTCCAGGATACACCCCAGGCTCCCAGTGACAGAGGTTCAGGCCTCCTTTGAGCCTATCAGGTATTGCACCACACTGGTAACATATGTAGATTTCCCCACATGGTCCCTCTGCGATTGGGGGGGGGGGGGTGCAAACTATGTTACATGTGCATGCAATGTCTTGTATATAATGTATACTCTGTTCACTTATGTAACTACAGTGTGTATTTGTAACCATGTATTTGTAGCCCCCTGTAAACAGCATGGGCTATATATATCTTTCTCCTACTGTGGTAAATCCTGTTAAGGGCAGGCGCCAGTAGTAATCATGGGTTTTTGCCCCTTCACGCCCTGCCTTGAGTGATAGATGCAGGCCCCTGACTCTGCTGCAGGCATGATACAGAGGGGAGGTCCTGCTGACATCATGAGAGGTGGGGCTGACTATTTAGTAGATAGGTGAATGGTGTTTATGGTGCATCACCATAGATAGCTCATTATTGTACTGATAATCCCTTATACCATAGTGGATCCAGGTTTAGGGACATAGAGTATAATCCATAACATCCCAGGGTGTGAAACCAGAGGCCTGGTGGTTCCCACGCGGGTACCCCAAAATAGGTCTCCTATTGATGGTGTACTACACCCTGGGGAAACAACTCAATCAGTCCAGCACTGGAGGGTAAAATAATAATGGGCCTAAGCCCTTTACCTCCCTTAGTGGTGTCCTTGATGCGTGGATCCGTTCCTGCGTGCAGTCCTCTCAGGGTAAACATAAACAGCAGAGGTGTAGAGGAGCACAGCAGCGTTTCTTGGCAGCATACCAGCTAGTGGATCGCCAAAATGAGGGTAACTCCAAGCAGGGATTAGTATTAAAAGAATACTTTAATGGTCAGTGCAAAGCAAAACAATGGTAGGAGGACTTTACGGACGAAACGCGTAGGTGCGCTCCTACCATTGTTTTGCTTTGCACTGACCATTAAAGTATTCTTTTAATACTAATCCCTGCTTGGAGTTACCCTCATTTTGGCGATCCACTAGCTGGTATGCTGCCAAGAAACGCTGCTGTGCTCCTCTACACCTCTGCTGACTATTTAGTAGCCAGTTCCTGTGAGTGACAGTTGGTTCTCGTTCGGGTTCTCGTTCGAGTCTGTCCTGGGAGTTGGAGGAGTAGGTCGAGCTCTCTCCTGGGAGCAGGAGAGAGAGAGAGAACTCTGGCCTATTGGTTGGAGAGTGAGCAGAGCTCCGGTGGACCAATGCCCCTCACCCTGATGAGGGGGTGATGGGGAAGATCTACCCCCACCCAGAGGATACCCTCTGAGGTGGGCATTGGGGTATTGAGACCCCTCACAGACCATCCTGTCGGAGTGCATCTTGGAGGAAAGGAGAGGAGAGGAGAAGGCCTGTACACCTTTGGAGTGCCTTGTGTGCTGCTGCTGCTGTGTGCTGCCAAGGCTGCTGTGTGCGAGCTAGAGACAATAAAGAGACATTGCTGATTTTACCAGAGACTGTGTGTGATTCTGGAGCATCCACCCTGGGACCAGGGTTATTTCTTCTATACGGGTCCTACCCCATATCCCTGGGAAGGTGTAGAGGATGGAGGCGCTGCACCACCACTAAAGAATGAGGCAACTACCCCAGAAGCCTGGTCCTGTGTCCCCAACATCATCGCGGGAAGCTCAGGCCCTCCTGTTACCGGCAGGTACGCACCACTGAAGCACGTGTAGCCAGCCCTCACACACCCTAGATATACTGTAGCATATGTGTCTGGGGGTGGAATATGGGTTACATATTTGTCATAATAACTCTATGCCCAGGACATACTTCAAAATGAGAGGTAACTCTCAATGTATTACTTCCTGGTAAAACATTTTATACATAAAAAATAAATAAAATACCTGACCACCTTGAAGGCAATATACATCTGTAAATATATAATTTGGGTTGTGCTCTAAAAATCGTATGTCTGTGTGTTGTATCAAGCCACTGTAAAACTATCTTGTAGTGTCCCGATTCAGCTTGATTATGGTTGACCACAATCTTCTTAAATGGTTGTTAATGTTGAGATGGAATTGTACTTGCCTTTTAAAAAGTGTAGCAATATTGAATGCTGATCATTGTCAATTTAATAGTTACTAGATCTCTTAAAGAAACGTTTCCTTTTTTAAGATATTTCTTTAAATTAATAAAAAGAGCAGTAGAAGGTAACTATTTTGTAACTGCTATTTAAAGACTTATATGAAACCAAAGAAGTATGTTATTCCAGTTTTTTAAAATACAATTTTCATGATTGATGTTGAAGCTTATTTTTTTTTTTTTTAATGGAAAAATCATATAGTATGTGTCTCTAATTAAAGTATTATTGTTGTGCCTCATTATTCAATGATTGTTCAAATAAATTGCTCAACTTATTGCTTTCATTCCTAAATGGCCAATTACAGTTTTCATTTTTCTTTTGAAAGTGTTTGAAGCATTTGGGAAACAGAACATCACTCCAAACATCTGTGAACTAATGACTGACTTAAATAATACAGTTAGCTGCTGTTTACTTTATGAATTACCACCTCATTCTTTTCAATCGACTGACTACTGTACCACTTTGTGGATCTACAAAAAAACACCAATATTATTTTGTGCTCTCCTCTTACAGTACTATCTATTCAAACTTTCCACCAAATTCCTCCTGCCTTCCAATTTTAAACATCTATTTCATCTGCTTTCTTTCTTCCATTATCCTTCATTTCCCACTCTCCATTTAAGGACTTCATATTATCATATTGATAACGTTCTGATTTTTATGTTTTAGTTTCTCCTCTAATTTCCTTCGGCTTCGAGTCGTCAATACCTACTGTAGATCTTGTTACGAAAGCGGCTCAATTTCTGTATATATAATCCCATTATTTAGCCACCTGCTCATTTCATTTATACCTTTCTTGCATCTGGCATCTCTTCTCCAGACTAGATCAATACACCTTAATTGTACTCTCATATCTCCCAAAATATGTTGGTTAAACTGTTTTTAACCTGCACTCTCGTCAATGAACACTAAACAGAGAATATAAATATTTTGCAATCATGCCTGCTTTAAAAAAAATATATAAATTCCTTCTATTTCAAAATAAACCTGCCAAACAATGCAACTTTTCTTTAGTAATATATGCTCACACGACTATCCCACATGTTCGTTCTCTATCGCTGACTCCCATTTTCTATGTATAGCTATAAAAATTATGTAGCAAAGGAGGGGAGAAAACGGAGCACTAGATCCACGAGGCTATGCCAAAAAATGCAAGGATGCGTTCCCACAGTGCAGGCTTATTTAATGGTCAGATACAAAAAAGATACACACCAACGCGTTTCGGACTACAACTACTACGATTGGCACAGAGGTGCAGGTAATTCATATAAATAACACTCCAGGGGGGTAAGTATTTTATTCACCTTGAGAAAGGACTTGTTGTAGTCCGAAACGCGTTGGTGTGTATCTTTTTTGTATCTGACCATTAAATAAGCCTGCACTGTGGGAACGCATCCTTGCATTTTTTGGCATAGCCTCGTGGATCTAGTGCTCCGTTTTCTCCCCTCCTTTGCTACATTTGCTCTTCAACAGGCGGAGGCACAGTTAACCCGTGGACACCTGGACACCTGAGGACCCACTCTTCATCGTGGACACCTTCCCATGTGAGTCTCTCCAGGATAGTTCTGGACTTTATTCATAATGATTGTTCCTTTATAGATGCTTACTACTCAAACATCCTTACTACCGTGCATTGTGGGATTGTAGTGTTTACATGCATCTTTTGGACATTTCATATCTATATCCGTTATTGGGTTAATCCACTTTTCTACAATCAAGACATGTGTAGTGTTCGCTGTATTCTTTAGAGCACCATACAACGTTTTCATCATTATAAAAATTATGTGATTTAATGACTTCCAAAACAAATAGTTTTACCTATTATTTCAGTTAGTGTATTTTTACCTGTCGAATTAAAACAATGGAAAAAAAATGTTAAGCATGAAACATACCTTACACCTGCTGTACAGACAAAAGTCTCTGAATGTCTCTCCATTACACGTATATCATCCTGAATTGCCCTCTGGCATCTCAAACTTAAAATGTAAAAGATGCAGCTCCTAATACTTTCCCCTAAAGCCGGCCCTATGTCTCCCTCCTACATTACTGCCGGCAGTGCTATCATACACCCAGTATCACAAGCACACTGCCTAGGGAATCACATTTGACTTCTCCCTCTCATTCTCCTCTCTCGTTCACAATGTAACTTAAACCTGTAGTTTTTCCTCCATAACATTGCAAAGATTTTCCTCTCTCCCTCTACTGCTAAAACTCTAACACAGGCCCTCATTCTCTCCCGTCTCAACTATTGTAACCTTCTACTTTCGTCATTCCTGCTCTCACCTGTCTCCCCTACAATCTATCCTAAACGCTACAGCTAGAATAACTGTACTCTCTTATAAATCTGTCTCAACGTCTCTCCTGCTGAAATCTCTCTCCTGGCTTCCTATTAAATCCTGTATTACTTACAGAACAAAATTATCCCCCTCTCTTTTAAAACTATACACTGTTCTGCTCCTCCTTACATTTCAGCCCTAATTTCTCACTACACACTTGCCTGACTCTTACATTCTGCTGAAGGATGTCTTCTGCCTACCCCTTTTGTATCTAAAGCCCTCTCCCACCTAAGACTTTTCTTACTCACTGCCCCACACGTCTGAAATGTCCTTGCCATCTGCCCCCCTTTAATACCCACCTTAAAACACACCTCTTTAATGAAGCACTTGGGTAGCTCCGCTGACTGACACTATACACCTCAGATGCACTGACCTTGACCCCTTACAGACGCACTTACCAGTAAACCCTCCTATTGTCTCTGTAAGTTCTCCCTACTTACCACTTAGATTGTAAGCTCTTAGTGACAGGGACTGGATATAAATACAGATATACATACATACATACATATGACATATAGACATAACCAATAGTTAACTGACAATAACAACATAGGGAAACAATACAGTTCTAAAGTAAACTGAAATTGACTCCCATTTTGGATATACAATGATGCTTGCTTGTGTGCTGCTTGCTTTCTAAAAGCATGACACATCTTTGAAGAACTTTGTTAAAACTCTTCAATAGATACCACAGCCTACAAAAAAAACTGTACTTTTCTGGGAATAATTTGCCTACAAATCATTGCTCTTGAACAGTATATTATAGATGGTTCACCTAGTTTTAATACAGAATACAAAAACTATATTGTGTTCCTCTACATTTAAAAAGTAATGCATGCCCTAACTATTGCATACCTTGTCCTAACTATTCTAATCTACTACTTTCTGTCATTCCCGACACACAACTTTCTACTTTTGAATGCATTCAAAATGCTCAGCAAGAATTGCATCACTTCTTCATAGAAAGAGTCTAATTTGTTCACCTCCTTAAATCCGTCCCCAGGCTTCCAATCGCATTCTATATTACTTATGCATTTATCTTTGTTACTTTCATACTTCACAGGTCCATGCTGTTTCTTCTTTCTTTCTTTCTTTCTTTCTTTCTTTCTTTCTTTCTTTCTTTCTTTCTTTCTTTCTTTCTTTCTTTCTTTCTTATTAGTAATGTATGCACTGCTAAGCCAAATGGCATGAGAAAGTCCCTAAGAGGGTTATTTATAGATATTGGCTGCAAATTAATTGCATGAAAAAAGAGTTCTGTTTATCAGAGGTTAAAAAAAATCTAAAGAAATTTATAATTTGTCTCTGATAGATTTGAGGGTTTTTTTTGCAATTGGTAGACTTTCATAAATATCCACTTAAAAGTAAATTATGTCATGTTGTTTGGCTACACTGCACAATTTACTTTAATTATCAGACTGAGATTCTGATCAAACAGGTAGCGTGACTTACTGCCTACGGAGCCTATCACAAAAAAGTTAAAGCCGCAGCACAGGAGGTAGTGCGGTTGCGCTATGTTGGGTCCATATTTCCGGGAATGAACACCACAGCGCTAATCCTCCGTCACTGGAGCAGTCGTGGTCACGGCCTGATGGTTTTTCCCAGTTCCAAGAACAACAAGTCATTTTAAATCTGTACATGCAAGAGGTTTATGAGATAACAAGTAAAGTGTACACTATAAATAGGGACATCGGTTAGCATAGCTGTAATGTTTTTTTAAATATTTTTATATTGACAGACTTTACAGTATCACAGCGAAAATACACAATTTTGCAAACACCCATATATAGTTAAAACAATGCAAATGATCATGACGATGCTCATGTGTGTAAATTGCAGCTAAAGAATACTAAACTGCGAGCACATTTTCTATTGCTTAGCTTCGTAAACCTGAACATGTAAATAAACTAGAAAAGAGTATGGATCTCAACTGTATATCCTGACTGCGCTTCCTTCCTCAGGGGTAAAAAAGTAGCGCTTCTTTTTTACCAATGAGGAAGGAAGCGCAGTCTTCCGAAACGCGTAGGGTGGTCTATGCGTGCACAGCTGTCATTACAGCATCCACAACACTTTCTACATCATCTCCACAGACATATCCCGGCCATTGTTCCTGTCTACGGCTGCTGCTGTGCCGAGCAGGGCATTGACGACATCGCTGGCCTGTTGCTGTCGGCTTGAATCCTGCGCTGCTGCTGCGCACGTGACGACGCCTTCCCCTGCGACACGCTGCCCTGCACGTCTGCCCTGCGGAGGTCTGTGGTGTGGAAGGCAGGGAGGGTCCCTCTCCGAAGCTCCTGCTGATCATATGAGACGCTCAGGAGCTTATTTTCACCATCACGAGAGGGGATACTCTCAGATTTATCCACTGCTTTCTACTCTTTAGTGTCTGGTAAGCGGCCAGTCCAACTATTGTTGGTAGTGCACGTGTGACCCTTTGTTTTTAGTGATATAATTTATTTGTTCACTTAGTTATTGTATTAAATGCTTTTTATTTACATCAGTCATTTGTTTTGTCTCAGCAATCGTTTGTCTGTTATTTGTGAGTAGTGTTGTATGTTTGTTAGTTACTGTATTACACTATGTTTGTTTTTATATCTTTTACATGATTTATCGTCTTCATGAAGAGAGTCCAAGTGGATACCACCTTCCATCTGGTTGTATAATATTTCTTTATACATTATATTCATTTGTGGGCCAAGCGCCATAGATATAACTTTTTTTCTTCTCTCTGTATCTGACCTAGGGTGTCAGAGTTATATCCCAAGGCTGCTGGCCATTTTTTAGTAGTTATTCATTAGCGCTGCCTTTTTTGTTGTTTTATGGAGTAGTGTGGTGCATACCTGCTGGCTTACAGTTGTCCTGAGTCTCCCGCATGATGGTAAGGGATGTCAGAACAGGCTTCTGGGGCATAACTAAATCGTACTCACAGTGACAGTGCCTCCAACTCGTGCAGACCCCAGGGATGCGGGGTGAAATCCCTGCAAGAGAACTCTTCTCTCCCCCCTGATAGATTTCAGTCTCAGGCAAGGAGGTATTATGAACAACTGGAACACTTTATTCTCACTGTACACTGCACCGCATACACAGCAACCACTGGATACTGGAGATTAGGGCCTTCACCCTCAGGATGTCCCTGGACCTTCACTCCCAGCCACAGGCCACATTGAGCAGTCCCAGCTCTTCCCTTACCCCCTGATAGAGAAAGGGGAACAGTCTCGCAACACTCCCCTCAGGGAGGGCACACAATAGGCAGAGCCCCGCACAACTGATCAAGGGTAGACTAGCCTCTCTCAAGGTAGAGGCAACTAACTAAATTAAGGAAGTGCATCTCATTAAGAACAGGAAAAGCAGGCACCACTCCGTGAATCTGCCCAAATCCATTTCCTGGATTTTCTCGCATTTTCCTCCCAAAATTCTTTTAGCGGTTTAAAATCCGCAAACTTATTTAGTTGGTTTAAAACCGTGCAGATTCATCAAAAACCACCATTGGATATAATCTGTTGATGAATTTGTAGAATCCAATCCGTAGGTACAGCATCTCGTTGGCAGATTCTTAAAAATCTGTCAACGGATTGCGGAATTCGCGGAATATATGGCAATAATAATAAAATAATTACCCTTTATGAGACTGATCCGCGGAAATCCATGAACCAAAGGATCAGGCCAAGGCTCTGCGGATCCAAATCCGCCCCAAAAATTAGCCCATCTCTACTTACCATGATTCAGTTGCCTCAATAATTGAAGAGCACTTCTATGTATGTATGTATGTTTTGATTTATATAGCGCCATTTATGTACATACAGTAGTGCTTCACAGCACTAATACACGTGACATAATATAACACGTTATGGGAATAAGCAAACAGTAATAAAAGAAAGGTGGTCCCTACCCTGAGGATCTTACAATCTAAGTGGTAATTAGGGAGAACATACAGAGACAGTAAGAGGGTATTATGGTAAGTGCTTCTGCAAGGGTTCAAGGTCAGTGCATCTCAGATCCGTGCGATCCATGTAAAATCGGTGTGTATCAGCCTGCGGAGCTACACATATGCTTCGTTAAAAAGGTGCATTTTTAGATAGGGCTTAAAGGTGGAGGGAGAGAGTGCTAGTAAGATATTGAGGGGAAGGACATTCAAGAAGTGTAGAGCAGTGAGTGAGAAAGGTTTTAGGCAGGAGAGGGATTTAGATACAAAGGGGGTAGAGAGAAGACATCCCTGAGCAGAATGCAAGAGTCAGGCGAGAAATTAGGGCTAAGATATAAGGAGGGGCAGAAGAATGTATAGTATTAAAAGTGAGGAGGAGAATTTTGTAAGTAATACAGGATTTGATAGGAAGCCTGGAGAGGGATTTTCAGCAGGAGAAATGCTGAGAGATTTAGGAGAGAGTAAAGTGATTCTAGCAGCAGCACTTAGGATAGATTGTAAGGAAGACTGACGAATGGCAGTAAGGCCGGACAGTAGACGGTTATAATAGTCGAGACGGGAGAGAATGAAGGCCTGCATTAGAATTTTTGCACTAGAGGGACAGAGGAAAGGGTGTATCTTTGCAATGTTACAGGGGAAAAAATGACAGATTTCTGCTACTTTGGAAATGTGAGAGGAGAATGTGAGTAAGGCGAATGTGTGACTGCTAGGTAGCGTGCTTGTAATACGTAGGACTCAATTATACCAAATGCTGCAAGGTGGCAGTGCTATTCTGTGATGTCACTGAGCGCTGCCGCTGAGCAGCATAGTGATTATAACCGGGAGCTGGTGGAGAGGAGGCAAGGAGGCATGGCAGAGGCATGGCTGTGAGCGGTTCACCCTCATTGGCTGTTTTTCAGGTGCGCGGCGCCGCTGCACATGGCGCAGCGCACGTTTTCCTGTATAATCACGGCCTTAGTGTATGATACAGTATGTATCTCAAAGATCCAGGAAAAATTTCAGCATACCAGATTAAGTTCAATACACTAAGAGAGTTAGTCAGTGTTAGAAGCAATGAAGCAGCTCCGTTAAGGCAGGCCTCTGTTTATATTCAGATTATAATACTCCCCCGGGATAGTTCTGCTTATAAGAATACAAGTTTCAATGGATAGCTCCTTGACAGACCTACACTCCATTGTAGTGAAAACAAGCAAGTTGAGTCACTAGAATGGACATTGCAGTGGAGTAAGAATAGCCCAGGAGAGAACATGAGGATTAAACTGCCATCTTCTGGGCATGCCACCTTGAGAAAGGTCCCACTGGGGGACAGAAACGTCAGTTTATGTGTCTTTTTTAAAACAAAAACTTGTGATCAAACTTACCAGAGTGCTGTCTCCTGATCTCGTGCTTCAAACGGTATTGTATGGTTTATTATTGCTTTATGGGACAAGTACCCAATTTTTTCTACTTGCAAAGGGAGCGTGTCCGGAGTGTGGTATGAAGCGTTGCCAGGCCAGGTGTAGTAAGGTAGACAATACTTGCCGGTACCGGTTGTAGAGATAGAGTGAAGGATGCCTCGCCGAAGTCAGGGAGTGGAGAGTGGAGATAGGTCGTTGTCCAAGCCGTGTTCAAGGGGTTACCAGAGTGAGCGTTGTCCAAGGAGTGCCGAGATCGAGAGCCAGAGGGGGTAGTCGTACGAGCCACGTCAGAACCTGTGAAAACACCGAGAGAATCCTGAAGTACTTCCATACAGAGACTATGTCGAGCAAAGACTGAGAGCAGAGAGGAGCTAAATAAAGCAGGAAGGTCCAATTAGGAACGGAGGCGGGACAGGAAGAGCTACAGGGAGACACTGCAGATTGGTGCAGGCATAACAGGCCAGGTGAGTCTTGTTGGTAACCTGAGTATGCCCGTGCAGTGTGCGGGGGCGGAGCCTGAGGTCCGGGGGACGGGAATAAGAGTGTGCAGACTGAGCGTGCTCCGTAACTCGTGTACTGTGTGAACCGAGCCAGTGGATGGTGCAGGTGTGCGTGCAGGTGTGCGTGCAGGAGGGCGTGGGTGCGCCCGGCGCTGAGCAGAGGAATCGCCGAGGGAAGTGATCCCGCGACGGCAGCAGGGGCAAGGAGCCGTGGAGGCCGGTAAGGCAGGTTTGTTTTGTGTGTCCAGGGGCTCCCTGCGGGAAGGGGGTGCTCTGTGTGGGGAGCATGGAGAACGCCGATTCCTGACAGCATTGCCTGAAGGGACACTGTTTTTCATGGTTATGTACATTACATTTCACGTCGGCCATTTTAGACACCCGGCAGGGACAACTTGCTAGCCGCAATTTTCACTTGCTTCAGAAAAACAAAATTTTTTTTTTTTTGGGTTCATGGTGTTATTGCATCCACACTTCGCACATTCTCTGTGTATGCTGGAAGCACAACTGGTTATACACAGTGGGACGGACTTCACTCATAGCATCTGTACTTTTACTTCAGCTGGGCGGCCATTTTAAACCCCTGCATTTATTTGCAAACCCACAGACCTTTTAGTGTCGACCCACATTCTCCACCATATGTGACAAACACCCCTCTTTTGTAGTGCTGACGTCTGTCTGGGATCTTACCGACACAGTCTTCTAGGGTTAATTATATGAATAACCGGATCATACTAAGCATTATGTTGTTTAACTCAGGCTTCTGCCTGCTTTATTTTCATCCTAGTAAGGGACTGCAGCTTTAACAGGTGTAGGCAGGAGGCACTCAGACATGAACCTTCAGCGGTTTACTCATATCAGTGTTATAGTATTTCCCACACTGTTACTTCAAGAAACAAAACCAAATCATATAAACAAAATCCTATCTCATTCAGGGATCTAACTACACAGCAGAATCAGTCTCTCTAACTGCTGCTGGGCCAACTAACCTGGTTCCCCAGCCTAAAACAATGCCCTCTCATTTAGGGTCACTAGATACAGCATACAGTCTTTTAGATACAGCAATAAACATTTGTTTGTCTTATCTGTTCGTGGTGGGAACTCGGTCCCATATGTCCAGGCAAATCCTCTGGTACTGTGATACTTGAAGGGAGCGTCCTCCCCGAACTGGATGCAGGTATGCAGGGGAGCAACGACACCCCCAGCCCCCAGGCTCTAAGGAGAGAGAGTGAAAAGCAACCCTCTCTGCTCTAAATACCTGTGCTAGTGATTAGGAGAGCAGGTGAGGGAGAACTAGACACATTGTAATGTGTGGTCTGGATTTTCCATCCACCAGCCTGAGTTAATGTGAAGCTGTGGAATGGATCATTTTGAACTATTCCTGCACTTTCTGACCTAAAACCGGGCCGAAAGCTGCCTAACATCTTTGGACTATGTCACAATATAAATATAAATATATATATATATATATATATAAAAAAAATATATAAAATTGTAATTTGTGTGGTTGATAGTAGATGTGGTGAATCTGATTAGTCTGTGGGTCTGTCACTCAGCCTCTGGCCAATCAGATTGGTCCGTATCCCTGCCCCGCCCCGCACGCCTCTCATTGGCCTGCGTGGCTCTATGGCATCACCCAACTGCCACTCTCTTCTCCTCCTTACTCGCAGCTCACCTTCCCCCTCGGCTGCCACACACACGCACCCAGCCCGGACTGCCGGCTCCCCCCCCCCATCACCCCCCCACCCATCACCCCCCAGCTCACCTCCCCGCCGGCTCCCCCCATCACCCCCCTCACCCGCAGCTCACCTCCCCGCCGGCTCCCCCCCCCACGGTGCCCGGCTGCAGCCAGCACATGAAGGTGGGAGAGCTGGCCGAGCCGCTGGAGCTGGTGGCGGGGATCCCCATCCACCTGCAGAGGCTTCTGGAGGAGGGCTGACAGATATCCCGCAGGGCGCGGCAAGGGGGAAGTGCGGCTTCCACTCCGTCAATACAGAATGTCTGTCCTGAATCTTGGGTGGCCCACCCCAACCACCCACCCCAACCACCCACCCAAGATTCACCCCCCCCCCACGATTCACCCCCCCACCCACCTACGATTCAAAGATTCACCCCCCCAAGATTCCCCCCCCACACACACACCACCCAAGATTCACCCCCCTCACACACCCACCCAAGATTCACCCCCCCACACACCCACCCAAGATTCACACCCCGTCCCAAGATTCACCCCCCTCACAAGATTCACACCCCCCCCCCCCCCCAAGATTCACCACTCCCCCAAACAATTATTAGGGGGGTGGCGGGAGACCGGAGTTGCGCGGGGGGGGGGCAGGAGACAGGAGCTGTGCAGGGGGGGGAGCGGAGAGAGAGGGGGAGCGGAGAAAGAGACAGGAGAGTGGAGAGAGGAGGGAGCGCAAAATTTTAATCCCAGGCAACGCCGGGTCTCTCAGCTAGTATATATATATATATATATATATATATATATATATATATATATATATATATATATATATATATATATATATATATATATATATACATATATATATATATATATACATATATATATATATATATACATACATACATACATATATATTTATTATGTTTTTAATATAAACATATAAATGCCATGTTACACATGCAGATGTTCAGACTGGCTGTCACAAGGTAATGGTTAAGTAATTTTATTTTCGCTTTCCTGTTACTAACATACATTTTGCATGCCATTCCAGAATTATATGCTTGATAGCCCTAAGATACAGTATGTTTTTGTTATTGGAAACTCCCATGTTAGAAGAAAAGATTCCATTGCATGCGTGCACTCAAACATTGACAATTGTATTCAATATGCTGTTACCCAGTAGTGTGCCACTTACAGTAGATGTTATAGTCAAGAGCTACATTGCAGAGTCCCTGTAACAAGTTAAATCCCCACACCAGTGTAATCCATTAAGTGTAACAACTTGCAAGGTTACTTGACTTTAGTCTGTGTAACAGAAGGTCTGATTTAACAAGAGCTCTTCACTTTGATATATGTTTCTCTGCTCATTGCCCCTATGCTGTTAAATCTATCACTTCTTTAATTAACATAATTTGCCTGGCAGAACTATCCTTAAACTATGGAAAATTGCCATTATCACTACTTGTAAAAGTTGTAACAGAGAATGTGTGTGCAGACATATGAATTAAGTAGAAATAGCCGTGTTAGTCCAGTTGCAATAGTGCAAAGTAAATGAGTACTTCAGTATTATGATACTTTTTTTTATTTGGATTAACAATTGATATTATAAAACAAGCTTTCAAGAGTTCTCCGCTCTTCCTTGGCTCAGCTATAGTGATTTGCACAGATTCCATGAGTTTAACACTGATATAAAAAAAAACCCAAACTAACAAGATAGCCATCTAAGGCTTGTTCTATAGTAGGTGTGGGCGCACCTGTGCGAACGCGCGTGCACGTGATGCACACTTTTTGTGTGTATGGTTGTCCGTGATGCTGAGAGCGACAGGTTTGCAGTGGTCTGTTTGTTTGTGTGTGTGTATAGGTGTGTGTATGTGTATGCATGTACACTGTATGTGTAATTTATTATATATTTTTAAAATTTAAAAAAAAAAGACACGTTGGTAATCAGAATAAAATATTTATTAACATTGTGCACACACACACACACACATACAAACACATACCTTACAGCGGCAGTAGTGGCGCGAATACGTTCTTTTTGAGTCTCCCCGCTATCGCCCGGCTCCACGCTCTCTGCCGTGCGTGACCGTGGACCTAGCATACAATGGCTGGCTAACCACAGCCAACTATATCTGCCGTACGCGCCCACTATATTACGGGCCTAAGGCAGATGATGCAGAGAAGTAATTGCAAAGGGAATAGTAAGATTGTAGATATACAAAGACTTTAGACACTTTTAGTGTCCCCAGACACTCGTGGGGACCACCCAGAGACACATGTCGGCCTCAAGATTGATACCAGTGCTAAAAAAAATTAAAAACATACTTTTAGGCATCTCCCAATCTTTTTAGCACCAGCCTTTAGCTGGTGCTAAAATATTGAGAGATTTTATACACCGATAAACGTATCACTGATTTGTAAATAGTTATTACTGGCAAAAAAAAGTGCTTTTGACTTTTTTTGGCCTATCGGAAGACTTTTTTGCCTCTGGCTGTTAATGGGCGTTAAAAACCCATTGTAACGCGATACTGCACTGTTATCACTGCTTTGTGAACAGCAGATCAGGCAGTAAAGTGCTATAAGAGCATTTATCTATCATCCATTAAACCACTTATCACTGCTTTGTGAATAGGCCCCTATATCCTCTGCGCTCGGACCTGCTCACACACATCACATATATACAGTATATATATATATATCATTATTCGGAAACACATCTTCACATCATGTGAGAATTTAGGTAATGTAATAACCTGTATAATGTTTTTCATTTATGTAAAGTTCATGTGGGATATTTTTTTTTTTTACCATGATATCGTTTATTGTGTACTAAGTATGTGTGCCTGTAGGAGACGAGTGCAGAGGTATGACCAGAGGGACATATTGGGGAAAATAAACCTTGGCTTTTATTTAGCCCATATCTTCAAACAATACAGCTGTAAGGCAGCATACAAATAAACAAACAGCCTATCCCTTTGTAAGGGCTAACTCACACTCCCAGTCCCTATATGCAGGGCTTGGAGGCTAGGTCTCTTACCAGACTCTGACACAAAGTCCAATGAGGTAACTGTTATCAGGGGCTCTTTCCCTCAGTCTGGGTCTGTTGTGTCTGTGAGGGGCACTCTCTGGCTGGTTCCAGTGACTGCGGTGTAGTCACAATGGAGGGGCTGATTCCCTGGGATCCCTCTCTGTCAGCAAACACCATCCATTTGCTAGAGCGATCCCCTGCAGTTCAAGCAGGAGGCCTTTCTACCTGTCTGATGAACCTGGTGCAGAGTGGCTAATTGTTTGCAGCAGCAATTAACCAGCTCCCTGCTGGATTCATCAGACCAATAGAGCCTTTCTATTGACGCCCTTTTAGAGAGGGGTTAAGGCCCTGTCATAGTGATCAATTAATGTACAAGTATTTTTTTAAATATTTCAGTTATAAAAAACATATATACAGTAGGATCTGAACATTTATTATGAAGCACAGTTCAAGCACTGTGAAAGGGACATATCTAGAGATGGGCAAACCTATACAATCCATGGATTTTCACATGGTTTTCAGACCAAACCCGATCCGCACATTAAAATTCCAAAGTCAGATTTCATCCTCTTTAAATCGCTCAAATTGTTTAAAATCCACCCATGGGGCTCAGATTCTCTGATTTTGGATTTATATTAAATCCGAACTCGGAGTAAACAAAATCCAAAAACGGTGGTCTAAATAGTGACAGTCCCACTTCCTGTAGGGTCATACTGTATGTTGCCGCATTAGTTGTCACAATTCAGAAATTGTAGGTACTGTTGTACAAAATCCCAGTGAGTTGCGGTGTGTGATATTGGAGCATGTGCTAAGTGAAGGTGAAAAAAACGGCGCTAACTCTATTAGTGTATACTTGTGTTATACAGTGATTTTTAAGTGTAATCAATTGATTAAAGAACAATGGTGACGTGATAAAACAACGTGCAAACAATATTAAGTTCAAACCCCCTGCTCAGACCCAGCTAGTGGGGACTGGTTCCACTAGTCCCACAAATCGTCACTCTCCAGTTGTATTCCAGGGGGAGCATGAAGGGAAATAGAACAAAAGACAAAACAATCTAAGTGCAGACAGTTTTAAAACTAATGTATAAATTCTATATTCGGTCTTGGCTCATAAGTGTTGCCTACTTACAAGATGTAAGTCAAAATCAAGCGGTTTTGACACATAATGGTCTCTGCCAGAAGGATTTCTCAACCAGGGATGTGGAGTCTCCAACTTTCAGCTCAGCAGCAATGTGTATGCAAAAGAAAACATATCCATAGTGCAGACCAGTACTCTAAAAAACTCGACTTTATGGGGTTAAAAAATGAACACTTACAATAAAAACAAGTGATTTAAGCATGTATCACAATCATTGTGATCAAGGAGAAAAAAGCTGTTAGCTTCAGGCTCACCCGCCTCCTCCGGTGTGACTCTGTGTGGGACACGACACTCTGGGACTCTCCACCTCCGGCGTTGAACACCGTCTTCTAGGACTCTTCCCCTCGTCGGTTCCCTCTGTGGTGTGTTGATCCAGTCCCAATCGTTGGTGTTTGCAGACGCTTTACGGGTCTTTGCATGGAGCTCCCTCTCGGGTAGATGGTCCTGCCTGGCTGGCTCCGATACGTCCCTTCCGTTCAGTTCCGATACGTCACTTCCGGTCGCGGTTGTGTGAGTTCTGCTACAAAATCTCTCCTCCCAAGGCGGCTACCACTCTACGCGTTTCGCCAAAAAGGGTGCGTGGCTTCCTCAGGAGTGTCTTTTCTTCCTCATGCTACATTGCTCTGTAGGTTTTTCCAGCTGTTAAACAGGTTAATTAACTTCAATATCTCTCTGTGAGAGAAGGGGTGTAACGGCTCTCATTGGTTGAGTGTTCTGATACGTCATCAGGGAAGGAGGTTTTTTACTTCCTCATGTTGTATTACTCTGTATGTTTTTTCAGCTGACAAATGGTCTAATTATATCAGTTCTCCGTGAGAGAAGGGGCGTGATGATTCCTATTGGACAAGAGTGCCGATACGTCATGAGAGAAGGGAGGGGATTATGGGTATTTATGTAATTGATCGGTTTGTATACTTTACTCTTTGTTAAAGCGTGGGTGACCACACAAAACGCGTAAGAGTGCTCACTTACTGTTTTAAATGTGCCTATAATACATTTTTGTACCAAGATTCTTTGCACTACTGGTCATACGTTTTTTCCAAGGCAGCTGCACCGCCTAACACGACTCTTTGTATGCTGAATTCCTCTAGTAGGAGCACGCCGACAGCACCCGGATCTCCACATGGTCATCAGTGAGTAACTTTATCATTATATGTTACTTATTCAAGGTGACTTTTACTACAATCAAGGTCCAACATAGCCATTGACACCCATACAAGATATACCTATTATAGGCTATTGGGAGTCTGCAGATAGTGGCATTTAAGGGACCCTCACAGTGGTATATATTTATCACAGAATTTGTGGATTTTGGAGTTCTGGGTTTATCAAGCTGTTTTGTTTGGAAAGATAATGAAGATTCAAATGCTCTAATTTGCATATTCACTACATGGACATTTCCTGGTTAGCATTGTTAGGGGTTTATTCCTCTATTCTGTTGTCCTAGAAAAAGTAGCAGGTATATTGTGATATACTGTAGCTACTACATAATGGGGCCCCTGAAGTGCTATACCCCATATGCTACTTCTATAGGGCACCCAACGGGTAAATGCTCAACAGCAGTGAATTAAAAAGAATATCAGAATAGGACTAGCTAGTTACTTTTCTGTAGTATACATCCATAGTGTGCTCAGATACTGAACATCAAAAATGTATAATATGGCTGGACTTAGTGAAGAGGATTAAGAGAAGGGTAAGTAGTGTGATATTATTATTGTCCCCTTAGCCTGACAATTATGTTTCTAAGTCCAATAGCAGTATAAAGTAACTAGTGGGAAAATGGTATTCAAACATGCTGTACTGAATATACAACTACACAAAGATATTAGCAGATAGACTTGTATAACACAAATAAGAAACACATCTTCTGGGTAACACAGTCTATATATCACAGTATCACGTTGTTGGGGGTGTATATATTCAGGAGTTTAAAAGAAGGTTATACATGTTTAGAGAAAGCAAGTCCATAAATGGCTATTAGCAAAATAAACCCCTCAATGCTTAGCATTTAAGTCCATTTCCAAATGAGGAACCCAGGAAGGAAATGACACAGATGGCGTTCCCAACAGATGACCTGTTCTAGAACCTTTCAAGTGATTACAATCCTACCACTATGAGAAACAATACCAACTTTCATTGGCCATTGGGTTGGACTCAATAAATAGATATATTTATCAAAACACAACCATAAGGTCAAAATCATAATGCTTATTGTATTGTATGTCTTTATTTATATAGCACCATTAATGTACATAGCGCTTATCAGAAAAGACTAAAAGACCGTAATATGTATAGCTTAAATTAAGACAATGGAGAGGGGGAATAGGATTTAAACTTTTAAATAAAGAGTTTTAACTAGTGAAAATAAAGAATCCTGCTTCAGAGAAAGAGAACTTAGAAAGTGTGGTCATTCTCTTAAACTGGGGAGTACTAGGCTCAGGGGAAATGGGATTAAGAGCTACTTAATTAAAGGGTGGTGGACTCATGGAATCTCCCATCAGAAGTGGTAGAAGCTGTGCCTATAGGGGTAAATGTGATTGCTTTTAATAAAGGTCAAGCCTGCCATTACCCCTACCTGTCAATAATTCAACTGTATTATGTTTGTGTATATATATATATATATATATATATATATATATATATATATATATATATATATATAATTTCTAATGTAATTACTAAACTGATAGAATACATCCTTACACACAACTACTTCAGCTTCAACAAGGAAATGTACCTACAACTAATGGGTACTGCAATGGGTACCAAGATGGCACCGCAATATGCCAATCTTTTCATGGCAAATTTTGAACAAAGATTCCTAACTTCATGCCCCCAAAAACCCTACAAATACTACAGATACATTGATGACCTGTTTATAATATGGACAGAGGGTGAAGGAAACCTACAACAATTCCAAGAGTCCCTGAACTCATTCCATCCATCAATTAAACTCAAAATTGATTATTCTGCAAACCTAGTAAACTTTCTAGACACAACAGTAACACTGGAAGATGGCATACTACACACATCTGTATACAAGAAACCAACAGACAGATGCAGTTACCTCCACAACTCCAGCTTCCATCCCACTAATACAAAACAAGCTATCATACACAGCCAGGCTATAAGATACCACCGCATATGCTCTGACACTGAAGACAGAAACAGACATCTCACAACCCTACCGAATCGTTCAGACAGAAGGGATACAAACCAAAGACCATTGCCAGAACTATTACATCTGCACTAAAAACTCCATGAGAACACCTACTACAATACAGACAGAGAGAACCTACCACACGCATACCACTGTGGCCACATACAACCCTACCCTAGAGGGAATACGAAAAATAATCAAAGATCTGCAACCCATGCTGGAAGAGGATGTGTCATTAAAATAAATCTTTCCCAAACCTCCCATTCTTGTGTTCCGGCAACCACCAAACCTCAAATAGAAATTAGTCAACAGAAAGCTTCACAACAAACTTGAAGGCACCGATAATGGCACAAAACCGTGCAACAACACACATTGCAAACTCCGCAAACATATATGCCAAGATCCCACAGCCAGTCACAACAATGGAACACTCAATGTTAAAGGATCATACATCTGCACATCCAGGAACGTGGTTTATATGATTCAGTGCAACAAATGTGACCAAGGATGCTACATTGGGGAAACCAGCTAAAAACTTCAAGGAAGAATGAATATGCACAGACACTCTATACTCCATTATGAAGAAGGAAGATACTGCTCACCAGTGGGACATAATTTCTCAAAGCCAGATCATTAAAATGATTTAAAAATCAAAATCCTCAATGGAATGTTCAAACGCACCCAAGAACAGAAAACATTTGAGCTCAGAATGATAAGACTCTTTGACACCAAAACAAGTGGACTTAATGTAGACATGGGGTTTCTCACACACTATCATAATTTGTTGTAATGGTCCTCCCTGTCTCCCTGCCATTGTGCCATCCTATACCTTCCCCACCCTCCCCAGAATCATCTTCCCCCTGTAAGGATCCGGGCTGCGGGTAAACCTGCTTCCAGCGCCTCCTTACCTTTTCCCCCTGCCGCCCAGGATCCCCGGCGGCGTGGCTCAATCCTCGCGGCCCCTTCCACGGCCGCTCCCGCACTTCCGGGTCGCACGTGTCACCCTTACGGGCGCGCATGGACCCAGGTTTACATTTACTGGCGCCGGGTGCCTGACTCCGCCTCCTCTGGTGCAGCACGTGCTTCACACGCTTCCCTGCCCCTGCTACATCAGGTCCGCCCCCCAGACCGTTCTCCCCTACCAGGTCCTTCCCCGGGCCTCTCTTCCGCTCCTCTCCTTGCTCCGATAGGCCCCAGCTTCCCAGGCATTCTCCCCTATCTGGTCCTCCCTCGGGCCGCTCCTCCGCCTCTCCCCTTGCTCTGATAGGGGAGAAGTGCCTGGGAGGCTGGGACCTATCAGGTCCTCCCTTGGGCCGCTCCTCCATTCCTCCCCTTCCTCTGATAGGTCCCAGCCCCCTATTTAGTCTCCCCTCACCATTACCTCCTTGCTCTGCATAGCTTCTGTACCTTGGTGCTGTCTGCTGTTGCCTGGCCCCTTTTGTCTTTCAGTTCCTGTTCCTGTCCCTGGATATTCTGCTGACTTCCCTGGATCTTGACCTTTGGCTTTGGACTTCAATTATGCTGCTCTCTGGAACCCCTTGGATTTGGCTTTGGACTTACTACCCTGCAGACTTCTATATCCCCTGGACACGGCTTATGGACACTCTACTACACTGCTCTCTCCACGACCCAGGCTTACGGACACTCTACTATGCTGCTATTTCCATCCCACGACCTTTGGCTTACGGACTTTACATTTCTACGCTGGAGTTGTCAAGTACGGTACCGTTTCTATTTTTGTTACCAGGATCACCTACGCTACTTCCACACTCCGGCCGTGCCCCCATTTACTGCTAGGTGTGTGGTATTACTCCTTTCCACCTCAGTCCCGGGGTCTTGTCTGGCTTGTGGGCAGGCTGAGCGTTACATTATGCAGAGTACACCAGACCCAGACCCCCCTGAGGTAGAAGATACCCTAACTACCATCTCTAAACACTTTATCTTCTTGGACAACCAGATCACCGCTCTTAAACAACAGGTTGCTACCTTAACCGTCCAGATTCCCCAGCTTAATGTCTCCTGTTCCGTTATCTCTCCCACTGTCTCCCGTGAAGAACAGGGTCTTCGGAGTTGCTTATTCCTACGCCCAGTAAATACGCGGGGGACCCGCTTGCATGCCGTGGGATTTAAAATCAATGCGAGATACAATTCGAACTGTCACCCTCTCGCTTACCCACGGATCGTACCAAAGTAGCTTATGTTTTTTCCCTTCTCACCGGGGGTGCCCTGGCCTGGGCTTCACCAATCTGGAAGCTGAAACCTGAACTCACTTACAACTTCCCTAACTTTAAAAAGGAATTTCGTTTAGTCTTTGACACCCCTGGACGTAGTGATATGGCTGCTTCCTCTTTGTTCCACATTTCGTAGGGTCGGAGATCAGTGGCACGTTACACTCTGGAGTTCCGGACTATCGCGGCTGAGACTGATTGGAATGATGGGGCACTTTCCGCGGCTTTCTGGCAGAGACTTTCGGAATCCTTAAAGGACGAGCTGGCGGCTCGATAGAGGCCATCCTCACTGGAGGTCCTAATCGCTTTGTGCATCAGGGTGGATCAAAGACTTCTGGAGAGGCGGGCTGAACGTCAACGTCCTCGTACTTCTGTTTCCATGTCTTCCAATTCCAGGTCTCCTGCTCTTGTTCTACCAGCATTGGACGCTCCGGAATCCATGCAACTGGGTAGTCATCAACTTCCTTCTATGGTACGACTACGTCGGAGAAACGAGGGCCTGTGCTTCTATTGTGGATCTCCTGGGCACATCCTGTCGCGTTGTCCCTTCAGGCCGGGAAACGCCAACGCTCAGTGAGGTATGAGGGGATCTCACTGGGTACCATCTCTTCTTATCCCTCTCCCACACAGGGTCTTCCCAAACGCATCTTACTGCCTGTCCTCCTTAAGTATGCCAGCATTCAAACCCCCGCTCTGGCCTTCCTCGTTTCTGGATCCGGAGGGAATTTCATAAATCAGGCTTTTGCTAACCAGCACAACATTCCACTACGGGAGAAGGCCTTTCCGGTCGGATTGGAGGCTATTGATGGTCGACCCTTGCAGCCAGCTTTTATTTCCTTGGAGACACTTCATACTTGAACTTTCTATGAATGATGGACATTTAGAACTAATTTCTTTTGATGTCATCCATTTCCCTTCGGTCCAAATCATCCTGGGCTTACCAGGGCTGCCACTACAAAATCCCATCATCGATTGGACGGCCGCGTTTCCCGTTCAATGGAAATCCTCCCAGGTGGAATTGCCTTCTCCGTCCGCTGCGGTATTGGCCGTCTTGGAAACCGTTCCCCCGCAAGACGCCACCCTACCGGACGTCTATTCGGAGTTCCTGGATGTCTTCAGTAAGACCAAATCCAAGGAGCTTCCCCCTCATCGCCCTTTCGACTTCCCGATTGACTTAATTCCGGGTGCCCCTTTTCCCAAAGCCAGGTCATATCCTTTATCTTTGCCTGAGACAGAGGCCATGTCCGAGTATATCACAGAAAACTTTCAAAAAGGCTTCATCTGGAAATCCTCTTCTCCCATCGGAGCAGGATTCTTTTTTGTAAAAAAGAAAGATGGGACGCTTTGCCCGTGCATCGATTTCCGTGGCCTAAACAAGATTACCATCAAGAATCGCTACCCTTTGCCTCTTATCCTGGAGCTCTTTGATAGGCTGCAAGGCACGACGATTTTCTCTAAACTTGATCTACGGGGGGCATATAACCTGATTCGCATCCGCAGTGGAGACGAGTGGAAGACCACGTTCAACACGTGCAGTGGTAACTATGAGTACCTGGCGATGCCGTTTGGGTTGTGCAATGCCCCTGCAGTCTTCCAAGACTTTATGAATGAGGTTTTTCGTGATCTATTGAATTCTTTTGTGATTATCTACTTGGATGATATCCTCATTTTTTCCAAAACTCTCGAGGAACACATTCTCCATACCAAGATGTGCTCTCTCGTTTACGGGCCAACAAGCTCTACGCCAAGATGGAGAATTGTGTCTTTCACCAATCCTCAACTACCTTCCTGGGATACATCATCTCGGATCAAGGGTTCACCATGGATCTGGAGAAGCTCAATTCATTACTCGAATGGCCACAACCTAACTCTTTAAAGGCAATTCAGCGTTTCCTCGGTTTTGCAAATTATTATAGGAAATTTATTACTGTTTTTTCTACCTTGGTAGCACCCATTACGGCCCTTTCCAAAAAAGGGGCCGACCCTTCCTCTTGGCCATTGGAGGCCAGCTGGGCCTTTGAGTCTCTTAAAAGAGCCTTTGTCTCGGCTCCCATTCTGCGACATCCCGTCCCCACCCTCCCCTTTACCTTGGAAGTTGACGCCTCCGACGTGGGAGCCGGTGCGGTTCTCTCTCAAAGAACCACCCCCGAAGATAAACTACAACCCTGTGGTTTTTTTTCTAAAAAAAATTCTTCAGCAGAAAGAAATTACGACGTGGGGAATAGGGAGTTGTTGGCCATCAAGATGGCATTACAAGAGTGGAGACATCTTCTGGAAGGAACCAAGGAACCCATTCTGATCCTGACGGACCACAAAAATCTTTCTTATATTGAAAGTGCTCGTCGTCTCGGGCCCCGTCAAGCTCGTTGAGCGTTGTTCTTCTCAAGGTTTAACTTCATCATCTCTTATATTCCTGGGACAAAGAACATCAAAGCGGATGCATTGTCCCGTCAGTTTATCACTGAGGAGAAGTCTCAAGAGGTCCCGGAGAGTATTCTGTCCCCCCAATTGTTTATCTCTGCCACCTCCTTTGACATTTTGGATAAGATTTTGGAGTCTCAAGCACAGGTCCCCAAAGGGCTAGAAGTCCCTGACGGTCGTCTTTACGCAGCCCCACGTTTTCATCTCAAAATTCTTGAATGGGGTCATACCTCCAGATCTGCCGGCAATCCCGGGTTTAAGAAGACTACTGATCTGATTCGGCGAACCTTCTGGTGGCCTAATATGTTAAAGGACATTAGACCTTTCACCTTCTCGTGCCCAGTCTGCGCACAAAATGAATCTGTCCGTCAAAAGCCTTCCGGTCTTCTACAACCCCTCCCGGTCCCGGACCGCCCCTGGAGTCACATTGCTATGGACTTCATCGTGGATCTTCCCCCGTCTAATGGTATGACTACTATTCTTGTAATTGTTGACAGATTCTCCAAGCAAGCTCATTTTGTTCCCCTAAAGGGTCTACCCAGTTCCAGTACTTTGGCTGATATTTTTGTAAAATAAATTTTTCGTATTCATGGCGTCCCGTGGTCCATTGTCTCGGATGGTGGTACTCAATTTGTTTCTAAATTCTGGCATGCATTTTCCCAGAGTTTGGGCATAACCCTTCTTTTTTCCTCAGGCTACCACCCCCAAACGAATGGGCAGACTGAACGCATGAACCAGTCCCTTGAACAGTATTTGCGTTGTTTTTCTTCCGATTCTCAGGATAATTGGGCAGAGTTGCTTCCTTGGGCAGAATTTGTGATTAACTATCTCAAGAATGAGTCCACTCAAGAATCACCGTTTTTTTGTAAACTACGGATTTCATCCTACCCGTCTTCCCATGCATTTTTCCAGGTCCAGAGTTCCTGCAGCTGATGATAGGGTATCCACCTTACAGGGTCATGGAGGAGGATTCAAACTGTTTTACAGGACTCTGTGCTAAGACAGAAGAGACAAGCAGATAGGCTTCGTCGGGAGGCCCATAAGTTCGTACCTGGAGAGAAGGTCTGGCTTTCTTCTAAAAATATCAAACTGAAGGCCCCAACCCCTAAACTGTCTTCCAGGTTTCTGGGTCCTTTCTCTATTCTGAGACAAATTAATCCTGTGGCCTATCAGCTTCGCTTGCCTCCCTCAATGAAAATTTCACCCATCTTCCATGTTTCCCTCTTGAAACCGTTTATCCAAGGCAAACGATTCGCTCATCCTTCTCTTCGGCCTCCTCCCCCCATTGTACCAGGACAACGGGAGTTTGAAATCCAGTCCATCATTGACTCTCGCATCTCCAGGGGCAAGCTCCAGTTTTTGGTCCACTGGAAGGGATACGGACCTCAGGATCGTTCTTGGGTCTTGTCCCATCTCTACTCAAACGATTCCACCAAAAATTTCCCCTCAGACCTTGGATGGTTCGTCCGGAGTCCGACCCTCGAGGAGGGGTACTGTAAGGATCCGTGCTGCGGGTAAACCCGCTTCCAGCGCCTCCTTGCCTTTTCCCTGTGCCACCCAGGCTCCCCAGCGGTGTGCCTCACTCCTCGAGGCCCCCTCCACGGCCGCTCCCGCACTTCCGGGTCACGTGCGTCACCCTCACGGGCGCGCGTGGACCCAGGCTTCCATTTACTGGCGCCAGGCATCTGACTCCGCCTCCTCTGATGCGTATCACACGCTTCCCTGTCCCTGCTCCATCAGGTCCGCCCCATAGACCGTTCTCCCCTACCAGGTCCTTCCCCGGGCCGCTCTTCCTCTCCTCCCCTTGCTTTGATAGGCCCCAGCCTCCCAGGCACTTCTCCCCTATCTGGTCCTCCCTCGGGCCGCTCCTCCGCCTCTCCCCTTGCTCTGATAGGGGAGAAGTGCCTGGGATGCTGGGGCCTATCAGAGCAAGGGGAAGAACTGAGGAGCAGCCCAAGGGAGGACCTGATAGGGGAGAAGTGCCTGGGAGGCTGGGGCCTATCAGGTCCTCCCTTGGGCTGCTCCTCCGTTCTTCCCCTTCCTCTCATAGGTCCCAGCCCCCTATTTAGTCTCCCCTCACCATTACCTCCTTGCTCTGCATAGCTTCTGTATCTTGGTGCTGTTGCCTGGTCCCTTTTGTCTTTCAGTTCCTGTTCCTGTCCCTGGATATTCTGCTGACTTCCCTGGATCTTGACCTTTGGCTTTGGACTTCAATTACACTGCTCTCTGGAACCCCTTGGATTTGGCTTTGGGCTTACTACCCTGCAGACTTCTATATCCCCTGGACACGGCTTACGGACACTCTACTACACTGCTCCCTCCACTCCATGATCCAGGCTTACGGACACTCTACTATGCTGCTATCTCCATCCCACAACCTTTGGCTTACGGACTTTACCTTTCTACGCTGGAGTTGTCAAGTACGGTACCTTTTCTATTTTTGTTACCCGGACCACCTACGCTACTTCCACACTCTGGCCGTGCCCCCATTTACTGCTAGGTGTGTGGTATTACTCCTTTCCACCTCAGTCCCGGGGTCTCGTCTGGCTTGTGGGCAGGCTGAGCGTTACATTATGCAGAGTACATCAGACCCAGACCCCCCTGAGGTAGAAGATACCCTAACTACCATCTCTAAACACTTTACCTTCTTGGACAACCAGGTCACCGCTCTTAACCAACAGGTTGCTACCTTAACCGTCCAGATTCCCCAGCTTAATGTCTCCAGTTCCGTTATCTCTCCCACTGTCTCCCGTGAAGGAACAGGGTCTTCGGAGTTGCTTATTCCTACCCCCAGTAAATACGCGGGGGACCCGCTTGCATGCCGTGGGTTTTTAAATGAATGCGAGATACAATTCAAACTGTCACCCTCTCGCTTACCCACGGATCGTACCAAAGTAGCTTATGTTTTTTCCCTTCTCACCGGGGGTGCCCTGGCCTGGGCTTCACCAATCTGGAAGCTGAAACCTGAACTCACTAACAACTTCCCTAACTTTAAAAAGGAATTTCGTTTAGTCTTTGACACCCCTGGACGTAGTGATATGGCTGCTTCCTCTTTGTTCCACATTTCGTAGGGTCGGAGATCAGTGGCACGTTACACTCTGGAGTTCCGGACTATCGCGGCTGAGACTGATTGGAATGATGGGGTACTTTCCGTGGCTTTCTGGCAGGGACTTTCAGAATCCTTACGCTGCTCTCTGGAACCCCTTGGATTTGGCTTTGAACTTACTACCCTGCAGACTTCTATATCCCCTGGACACGGCTTACGGACACTCTACTACGCTGCTCTCTCCATTCCACGACCCAAACTTACGGACACTCTACTACGCTGCTATCTCCATCCCACGACCTTTGGCTTACGAACTTTACCTTTCTACGCTGGTGTTGTCATGTACAGTACCTTTTCTAATTTTTGTTACCCGGACCACCTTCGCTACTTCCACACTCCGGCCGTGCCCCTGTTTACTGCTAGGTGTGTGGTATTACTCCTTTCCACCTCAGTCCCGGGGTCTCGTCTGGCTTGTGGGCAGTTCGAGCGTTACACCCCCTCTATGCTGCTGTGGATGTACAGATCCCCCATCCCTAATTCTCACCTTCCTTATCTCTATTTTAAAACACTTCCAGTGCCTCTCTGTTCTTTATTCTTCCTTTTTTTCCCCCAATCCCTGTTGTAGAAACCTTTGTAAACCAGTATTTATGACCTGATGAAGAGAGGAAAACTCTCGAAAGCTTGTCCTATGACATAAATTGTTAGTCCAAATAAAAAAGGTATCACCTAATACTGAAGAACTAATTTATTCTGCAATATCGCAACTGGACTAACACGGCTATTTCCGTTTTATATACAGTTAGGTCCAGAAATAATTGGACACTGATACAAGTTTTGTTATTTCGGCTGTGTACCAACATAAATTCAAGCTACAGTTAAATAATGAATATGGGCTTAAAGTGCAGTCTATCAGCTTTAATTTGAGGGTATTCAGATCCAAATTGGAGGAAGGGTTTAGGAATTAAAACTCTTTAATATGTAGTCCCCTCTTTTAAAAGGGACCAAAAGTAATTGGACAATTGACTCAAAAGCTGTTTCATGGACAGGTGTGGGCTTTTACTTCATTATGCCATCATCAATTAAGCAGGTAACAGGTCTGCCGTTGAGTCCAGGTGTAGCATTCACATTTGGAAGCTGTTGCTGTGAATCCACAACATGCGGTCAAAGGAGCTCTCAATGCAAATGAAACAGGGCATCCTTAGGCTGCAAAAAAAAATAAAATCCATCAGAGAGATTGCAGGAACATTAGGAGTGGCCAAATCAACAGTTTGGTACATTCTGAGAAAAAATGAACGCACTGGTGAGTTCTGCAACACAAAAAGGCCTGGACATCCACGGAAGACAACAGTGGTGGTTGATCGTAGGATCCTTTCTATGGTAAAGAAAAACCCCTTCACAACATCCAGCCAAGTGAAGAACACTCTCCAGGAGGTAGGCATATCATTATCCAAGTCTACCATAAAGAGAAGATTTCACGAGAGCAAATAGAGAGGGTTCACCACAAGGTGCAAACCATACATAAGCCTCAAGAATAGAAAGGCCAGATTAGACTTTGCCAAACAATATCTAAAAAAGCCAGCCCAGTTCTGGAACAGCATACTTTGGACAGATGAAACAAAGATCAACCTGTACCAGAATGATGGGAAGAAAAAAGTATGGAGAAGGCTTGGAATGGCTCATGATCCGAAGCATACCACATCATCTGTAAAACACGGTGGAGGCAGTGTGATGGCATGGGCATGCATGGCTTACAATGGCACTGGGTCACTAGTGTTTATTGATGATGTGACAGAAGCAGCCGGATGAATTCTGAAGTGTATAGGGATATATTGTCTGCTCAGATTCAGCCAAATTCAGCGAAGTTGATTGGACGGCGCTTCACTTTACAGATGGACAATGACCCAAAACATACTGCGAAAGCAACCCAGGAGATTTTAAAGGCAAAGAAGTGGAATATTCTGCAATGGCCGAGTCAATCACCTGATCTCAACCCGATCGAGCATGCATTTCACTTGCTGAAGACAAAACTTAAGGCAGAAAGACCCACGAACAAACAACAAACGAAGACAGCTGCAGTAAAGGCCTGGCAAAGCATCACAAAGGAGGAAACCCAGCGTTTGGTGATATCCATGCATTCCAGACTTCAAGCAGTCATTGCCTGCAAAGAATTCTCGACAAAGTATTCAAAATTAACATTTTATTTATGATTGTGTTAATTTGTCCAATTACATTTGAGCCCCTGAAATAAGGGGACTGTGTATGAAAATGGTTGCAATTCCTAAACGTTTCATACAATATTTTTGTTCAACCCCTTGAATTAAAGCTGAAAGTCTGCACTTCTATTGCATCTCAGTTGTTTCATTTCAAATCCATTGTGGTGGCGTACAGAGCCAAAATTATGAAAATTGTGTCAGTGTCTAACTATTTCCGGACCTAACTGTATATATTTATATATGTAACGGGTATTCCCCCACCCAATCGCATATAGAGTGTATGTGAGGGGGAACCTATATGTTACCAGGTGTGGTGTGTTACCTGTTGGTTCACAGGAGGGCTGAGATTCCGCCATGGGGAACCCGGGGTACATACATATAACACAATCTCGTGGTGCAATGCCTCCACCTGCGATGGCTCCCGCCAGAGGAGGAGTGGTTCCTCGCAGAACAAATATATATATATATCTCACTCAACACACTGTATGTAAAATAACCAATGACTTTACTGTTGCAATACGTATTCATGTATAACAGGTGTCCCCCTCTGGAGGAGACACTAACTACTGCGTCTCGCAGGACGCTCCCACCTACACCGGGTGATCCCACCCCGTGTCCAATAACCCCACACAATATGTCCCGCACTCTTTAGGTGAGATGATATGAGTGACTGCACAGCCACCGGTACCGTGTGAGTATAATGTAGGATTGTTGGTGCACTTGAAGATTGATACCTGCCCGGGGCTCCCACCCCGGGTTCCGCAGACTATGTCAGGGATTCCGCCCAATCCGACGTCGTCCTCCACACCGCGTTGCGTGAATTCCAGCGTGGATAATATCACCTTAGTCTCAGGGTCTGTGGTGGTGTTCCGAGCCCAGAACCCACCTCGCAGGACTGCACGGCTTCAGCGCTGTGTCCCTGACTATCCAAATAGCTAATGGGGCAGTGTCCCTATCTAGGGCCTGTCCCTATAGCACCACAAGCTACACAGTGGCTCAGGACCTAACTGAGACCTAGGGGGCTGCTGGCCTAATGCAGTAGGTCACTCACCCCTGCACTCACCTCCTTCCCCTAGCTTGTCCTGGTCCTGACTAACTGCGTAGCTGCAAACCCGCGAAATGTATCTTTTCTTGCCTGCAGGGCAATACTTCAGCCCTATTGGCTCCCTGGCATCACGTGGGGCACATCTGAGGCTCATGGGACTTGTAGTCCCTTCCAAGAGCCTGTCCCTGGTAGGCTAGGGTTCACGCGCTATCACTGCGCATGTGCAATGTCCCTGGCTGGCCACCGCACCAAAATCTGCACTGCGCATGCGCTAATACTTAGTAGCTGGCGGCGCCCTTGCCGCCCTGCTTCGGGAGCGCCGGGAGCCCTAACGACGCGATCGTGGCACTGACAACCGGCCGCAGGCGTCCCCAGCAACCCCCGAGCAGGACTCTGACTGCCCCCACTCTTCCGATCGGCCGACAGGACCGCCATTGGGCTCGGTGGCACCCGCGATCGCCAGGAAGGTGAGGGGGGGCTTGGCAGGCAGGGGGGACCTGGCTACATATATATATATGTGAACAACAAGAAAAGAAAGCGCCCGATCCTAGTGCAGCATGAAAAAATACAATTTAATAAAAATGAATAAACCATCAAATGCGAACTCACAAACAAAGGATAAATAAAAGCATATAATGAGTAAACTCATTCGCCAACCGCCCACGATGTGCCTTTATTGCGTGCCTTCTCTCCGTCTATGTTGTATCAGCTCCTCCGAACCGACATCCAGCAGGGGATACAGGAAAAGGATCTCCGGAAGTCCTCCTCACTGTGAGTGCAATCCGGATGTGAGGATTGTGGTCCGTGACCCCGCAATGCAGGGGCTGATCGGAGAAATCTCTTAGCAGTCACAGAGGCAGTCCGTGGTAAAGTGGGCAGTATAATGGAATGAATGGTATAACACAGTGTGGCAGCAGCTAGAAAACGCTCTTCCCTACGCGTTTCTTCACACTAAGTGATTTCATCAGGGGATATCTGACTGGTCTACGTCAGAACATATATATAGTGTGTTGAGTCAATCAGCCAATTGGTACCTAATTGTAAAAACCTGTATATTATTAATTAAAGGAACGAACATTAAAAGAAGACAATGAGTGTCCTGCTCATATATTACAACACCTCGCAATAACAATGAATTATATAATAAAAAAGGTCAATCAATGATATTATCAAATGCATGAAGTAATGCGATCATGTGGTTTATAAGAACAGTTTCTGTAAGGATACACTATTTTGATAAAATCCATTCAGGACTGCATTCAATATATATATATGGGTGGGTGTATGTTGAGAATATCATTAATTATACATAACACCTATTAATAAATTACTAGGAACCCAAATTAATATCCCTAATGTTGGGAATACTAGCAGCCCTGAATGTTCTCATCCACAATAAATGCACAATTGGACAACAATGATGTGAATTAGTATTTAGAATCCTAATTGTCCGGATTTGGCCATCCAACCCTATCGGTATGAATGGAACATCAGACATGGGCTATTAGGATCTGTACCAAGATATACTATAATATAAAATGGAAGAAATGAATAACCTGGAGGAGATAATGGGGATGTAGATATGGATCAATTACTTGAATAATTATATCAATATATGTATGTAAATATATAAATAAACTGTGGCAATAAACTTTGACCTCTATATAAGTATCTAATATATAACCTATAAGAGAATATGAGGATGGATAAACTATATGTAATATAATCAGCAAAAGACCAGGAGAACTGCAGACTGAGACCTGGTATCCAACAGTCACCTGTACATCAAAATGGGAAGCCAATGCATTGTGGCACCTGTGTAATTACTGGCCAAGGGAACGTGACAAAGTGAATATATAGTGAAACCCTGGTAGGCTAGGGTTCGCGCGCTATCACTGCGCATGTGCAATGTCCCTGGCTGGCCACCGCACCAAAATCTGCACTGCGCATGCGCTAATACTTAGAAGCTGGCGGCGCCCTTGCTGCCCTGCTTCGGGAGCGCCGGGAGCCCTAACGACGCGATCGTGGCCCTGACAACTAGCCACACGCGTCCCCGGCAACCCCCGAGCAGGACTCTGACCGCCCCCACTCTTCCGATCGGCCGACGGGACCGCCATTGGGCTCGGTGGCACCCGCGATCGCCAGGAAGGTGAGGGGGGGCTTGGCAGGGAGGGGGGACCTGGCTACATATATATATATATATATGTATTGTAAGCCTGGTGCCAGCACTTCAGGGACCAGGGATTAATGTTATGTTCAGCTGGAATGTTGCAAAGTTGTCTGTGACTTTTCCATGTAACAGTCTCTTTTGTATGTAATCAAGTAGGAGAAGGCCATCACAGCTCTACCTTAATATTCATTAGTATATAGAGAAAATGGCGGTGCATGGGGAATAAAGGATATGTTTATCAAATGATCAAGAATGATCACAAAAAGAGATTCCCACTAATTTGCACACAGCCTGATTAGCGTGATCATTAAACACAAGGGAGTGTATCAATCCCCGCATATATATATAATGCAAAAACCAGGAGAGGTAAAATACAAAAATAATAAAATTGTATTAATTATTTATAACTCTTCTATATGGAAAAAAAAATATATATATATATTAAAATAAAATACTTAAAAAGACACTGGAGTATGCCTGTTTGTTACACAATACACACAAAATGATGTATATATGTGTCCAAGTTATCACAAACATATAGTCTCGTATACAGATACCCTGTGTGCTGTGACCAAATTGTGTCACTAATATCAAGTTATAATCTTCTACACATGAATGGGGTAAGTATACATATATCCATAAAAGAGCAAGAAAAAAACCCAATAAATGGTCTGTAATTAAATAACCTTACACAGTGGGTTTAAACATTATCAAGTGGTCTGTTAGATATACACTCGCTGACTCCTAATGGATAGGGTATACACATACCAATGATAGTATCATATGTGTAACAATTCAGAGTGTGTATCTTCCCAAAATGTATCTATGGGTAACAGATCATGCAAGGTATTCCCAAATTGTGGCAGGATTATAGCAATTTAGACGCACTTACCGAGGACGTCAGCCAGTTTGGAGCAGTGTGCAGTGCACAGTATGCCAAGTAAGTTTTAGACCCTGCACAGACGCACAGATGCGGATATACGGTCGTATTTGTCTTTACTAATCTCATTGCACGCAATGAGTAGCCCAGCAATCACTATCTGAATATACATAACAGAGTGCTGTGTATGCAAAGAGGGAATTAATCCCTTATGTGACTGCTGCAACCATTTGCTGGGTAGAGTACTAATTTGTGCAATCAATGATACACATGTGACATGTGATGGCTACAATTACAGTTAAGAAAGTGGATGTCTCTCTTGATTAATTAGTCCAGCAGCACATGGCTAATAAAGAGAGGACTAGGCTTCCATTTAGGCCAGCACATTAAACACATTCATTTTCTTTTTGGAACGTTGCAAAGAATGTGTTAGATATGAAAGCCTTTGCTTTTTACCTGAGTTCTAGACATGAACAAAAGTTATTCAGCATTTAGAAAAACTGAATTATATAGGATACATGCTTTACAGTGGCTGTATTTCCCAATGGTATACTCAGGAGAGTTCTCTGGAATTTTATGAACAGATGGATTCTTATTGCTTGATTCACTAATGTTTTACAATTAACTCATTAGCAGGTTTATTGCCAAAATTAGCAATAAAGTTTTGAGGATCTTCGACCAAAGCATTCTTTTGCAATTACATAAAAGCAAACAATCTGCAAGATAGTTTGAGGCTAAAACTGGCTCAATTTGAATTTCACCTGCTGTTTTCAAATAAAAGTTGCAAGCAATAAAAATAAGAAAATGAAGCATATCAGATCCTGCCGTGTTTAAATATTATTTGTCTTTTTGTATTTATACATACAGTAGTAATTAAAGATTACGGAGACAGTTTTGCTTTACTATAGTCCAACATGATGGAGCAATGTATGAACCCAAAAAGAATCACCAAAATGGACTTAACAGAAAGGGAATCCCGGCACTTCTCCATTGGGCTAACAATAAATGGGGAAATATACATGATGAAAGCTAAGTCTGTAAGACAAAGGAGACTTTTGGTTACATCCTTTGATCAAATAATGACAAGCCTGCTAACCAACATCAAGGTAAGTCTCAGCAGCAGGTCCCTATGCTAAATGCATACAAATGTTCTGTGAAATATACCATGAAAGGGGTTAATAAACTAAGCATAAACTATGTAATTTAGTGCAGTTAAAAACTGGTATATACTGTACCAGTGAAGATACTTACATGTGTGCAAGTAAAGTGAAAAGTGAATTTACAGGGACCTTACTGGGAAATTATATACTTTGAAAAGGAGGGATTAACTTCCCACAAGCTGCTTAATAAGCAGTTACAGGTGGATTGGCTAAATGGACTTTGATATATTGATACAATAAGTTGTTATGTTATACTGTTTGTTAGAGAGAGAGAGAGAAAGGTTTACTGTCCGTCTGTAAACACAAGTATATTATTAAATAGTTTACTCTAAATGTATACTGGAAAGAACACATTATGGATACATGGAAACAGTTTAGTGAACAACAAGCAATATATCATGTAATCCTTGTATATTCTCAAAGGATAGTACAACACTCCTCAAAAACAACTTATACAAAACTTTACTCGCTGTCTTTTAGGGAAGCCTGAATCACCCTACATGTCTTCTGTTCTCATTGAGATCATTCAGTTCCATGTTTATTCAACTACTAGCTGAGAGACCCGGCGTTGCCCGGGATGTAAATGCGTAATAGGTAGTATTATTTATAAATGGTGGAACAATAGGTGACTGTTTGTTGTAAAGGTTGGATAATAATGTTGAAAAGAAAGATGGAAGAAAATGTAATACGATGTTGTATAAAAATGTTTTATTGTAAAGACACCACAGTACAATGTATATTTTGGTGCCATAAGTGATGTAAAAATGTGAGGCGTGTGTCCTGCTAGGGTGTGAGCGTGTGTGAGGCGGCAGGTGGGTGTTCAGTACGGGTGGCGCGTGGGTAGTGAGTGCTGGCTGTGGGTGGGGGTCCTGCTAGGGTGTGAGCGTGTGTGAGGCGGCGGGTGGGTGTTCAGTACGGGTGGCGCGTGGGTAGTGAGTGCTGGCTGTGGGTGGGGGTCCTGCTAGGGTGTTAGCGCGTGTGAGGCGGCAGGTGGGTGTTCAGTACGGGTGGCGCGTGGGTAGTGAGTGCTGGCTGTGGGTCGGGGTCCTGCTAGGGTGTGAGGCGGCGGGTGTGTGGCGAGTGCGGGTGACAGCTGGTCAGTGATATTGTTGCGTAGGGGCAGGATGCGCCAGGTGTGTGTCGAGTGTGTGGGGTGGGTGAGAGGCGGCAGGTGTGTGTCGAGTGTGTGGGGTGGGTGAGAGGCGGCGGGTGTGTGTCGAGTGTGGCAGGTCTGTTTAGTGCGTGCGCCGGCTGTGTGGCGCGGGGATGTGAGCGGTGGGCGGGTGAAAGGCAGAAGTGCGGGTGGGCGAAAGGCAGAGGCGGGAGGGCGGACGAAAGGCGTTGAAGGAGGGGAGGTGAGGTCGGAGGGGTGGTGGGGGGTGGTGAGGGGAGGTGAAGGGGGGCGGAGGGGAGGTCGGAGGGGAGGTGAGGATGGGTGGTGAGGGGGGGGTGGTGGGGGATGGTGAGGGGAGGTGAAGGGGGGGCGGAGGGGAGGTGAAGGGGGGCGGAGGGGAGGTGAAGGGGGGGTGAGGGGAGGTGAGGGGAGGTGAAGGGGGAGAGGTGAAGGGGGGGTGAGGGGAGGTGAAGGGGGGGTGACGGGAGGTGGAGGGGGTTGCCGGGAGGTGAAGGGAGGGGGGGGGGTGACAGGAGGTGAAGGGAGGGGGGGGGTGACAGGAGGGGGGTGACAGGAGGCGATGGGGGGGGTGGTGACAGGAGGTGAAGGGAGGAAGGGAAGGGGGAGGTGGAGGAGAGGAAGGGGGAAGAGGGAGGTGGGGGAGGAGGGGAAGGGGGGAGGAGAAGGGGGGAGGTGGGGGAAAGTGTGAAGGGGGGGAGGGGTGAAGGGGGGGAGGGGTGAAGGGGGGGAGGGGTGAAGGGGGAAAGGGGGTAAAGATGGGGGAGGGGAAAAGGGGGGAAAGGTGGGGGAGGGGGGAAAGAGGGGGGAAGGGGGGAAAAGGGGTGGAGGGGGTGGAGGGGGGAAGGGGGTGGAGGGGGGGAAGGGGGTGGAGGGGGGGAAGAGGGGAGAGGGGGGATGGGGAAAGGGGGAGGTGGAGGAGGGGAAGTGAGGAGGGTAAGGGGGGAGGTGAGGAGGGTAAGGGGGGAGGTGAGGAGGGGAAGGGGGGAGATGAAGGAGGGGAAGGGGGAGATGGAGGAGGGGAAGTGGTGGGAAGAGGGGGGAGGTGGTGGGAAGGGGGGAGGAGGGGGGAGGTGGGAAGGGGGGGGGGGTGGTGGGAAGGGGGGGAGGTGGTGGGAAGGGGGGGGAGGTGGTGGGAAGGGGGGGGAGGTGGTGGGAAGGTGGGAAGGGGGGGGGGCGGTGGAGGGAAGGTGGGAAGTGGAGGGAAGGTGGGAAGGAGGGGGGGCGGTGGAAAGGGGGGGAGGTGGTGGGAAGAGGGGGGAGGTGGTGGGAATGGTGGGAAGGGGGGGAGGTGGTGGGAGGTTGTAAGGGGGAGTGAAGGGGGGTGAAGGTGGGGTGGGGTGGAGGGGAGGTGAAGGGGGGGGTGGAGGGGAGGTGAAGGGGGGGTGAAGTGGAGGGGAAGTGTAGTGAGGGGTGGGTGAAGGGGGGGTGGAGGGGATGTGGAAGGGAGGGGAAGTGTAGTGAGGGGTGGGTGAGGGGAGGTGAAGGCCGCTCACTCACCCGTCCGGCAGCTCCCACGTGGATCTGAGGCGGGAGGCAGCGTGTTGTGGCCGCTCCCCCGCTGACTGTAGCGGCGCCGGGGGGGGGGGGGGGGTGGAGGGGAAGTGAGTGAGGGGAGGTGATCACTCCGCTCTCCCGCTGAGTGTAGCGGCGCCGGGGTGGGGGGTGGAGGGGAAGTGAGTGAGGGGAGGTGATCACTCCGCTCCCCCGCTGAGTGTAGCGGCGCCGGGGGGGTGGAGGGGAAGTGAGTGAGGGGAGGTGATCACTCCGCTCCCCCGCTGGGTGTAGCGGCGCCGGGGGGGGTGGAGGGGAAGTGAGTGAGGGGAGGTGATCACTCCGCTCCCCCGCTGAGTGTAGCGGCGCCGGGGGGGTGGAGGGGAAGTGAGTGAGGGGAGATGATCACTCCGCTCCCCCGCTGACTGTAGCGGCGCCGGGGGGGTGGAGGGGAAGTGAGTGGGGGGAGGTGAAGGGGGGTGAGGGACGTGAAGACCGCTCACTCACCCGTCCGGCAGCTCCCTCACCCGTCCGGCAGCTCACTCACCCGTCCGGCAGCTCCTACGTGGAGGGGGGGGGGTGAAAGCGTGGGAAACAGGGAGAGGCGGAGCCTCCGGGACCGGTGGGGAAGAGAGCGGGAGATGTGCTGCTAACACTGTGAGCCCCGCTAATGTATGTAACACTGTGTGTGTGTGTGTGTGTGTGTGTGTGTTTTTTTTTTTTTTTTTTTTTTGGACCTTTGGCCCGTCACTCCGCCTCAGGCCAATGAGAGGTGTGGGGGGGGGGGGCGGGCCAAGAGGCCAATGAGATTGCCGCTAGGGACACCGGACATCCAGGCAGGCAAACATACAGTGCTTTCACTAATATATTATAAGATAGATGGCAAAGTTTGCTGAATTGTATTACCTGGCTCAAATCATAACATTCATCATGTAAGTATCAACAGTTAAGACTTTTAGATCTGGTATTTAAAATAAAAAGAGAAAATACAAAACATATAGGGCCTTATTCAGAGAACATTCATAAAAAAATTCGCCAGGGAATTTAAAATGGGATTTTTTTGGGCGTTGCTATCACGGTATTCTGAAAGGCTCGAATACCAGTGATAGCAAAATGCCCAAAACTGGCGAGTTGCTGCCAGCGAGAGCATCGAGCCTCTGAAAAGGCAAAAACCAGCGATTCATTTCTGCTGCAGAGAGAGCTGCTCTGAGAGAGCCGCCTCTCCCAGCTGAAATGTCGCCCGAAAATAATTTATTTAAATATACATTTCTTTAATAGTGTAGAGGTGCAGGGGGTCTCCAGAGCTGAACCACGTTGGTTTTATGTCCGGGGACCCCCTGCTTCCCAAGATACAGGCCCCTTTATGGGATGCCGGTATCTCCTATGCAAGGAAATGTCCCGGTCACGTGACGCATGTTAAAGGTAAATGAAGCACAGCCATTCTGATTGGCTGGCATCATTCCCTTTAAGTGACGTCACGGCAAAATTTTTTTTTTTAAGTCTGCACATGGTTTAAACAGCCAATCAGGTGGCTGTTAACCATTGTGAGGGTAAATGTAACGTCACAAGCCATATTTAAGGCCGTGACGTCTCATTTGAGCCCAAGAAGCCGACGAGACAGCATCGGCTGGGATTTAACATGGGGTTTTATAGATTGACAGATGAAGAAAGAAGATAAAGAACAACAAGAAATGGTTACAGATGAAGATAGAAGACGGTGAGTAAAGAAAGAAAAAAGAAGATTGGGGTACCTGAGCCGGATCCTGATGGCGGATGGCATAGGATGCTGTTGGAGGCCTTCAAGGTACGTGAGCTTCCTGTTACCCCGGGAGTCGGAGGGCCACTGCTTCTAATGGTAAGTAAGATATTCAATGTTTGTAAATGTCTCTTTTTAAAGGTTTATTTTTTGGATGTGTTTTTTTATTTTTTGTGTGATGCACATTGACTGATAATATATTAATCTGTACCTCTTTAGGGTACAGATTAATACATTATTATGCCAATATTTGGGGGGCATTTCTCGCTTGTTAATGATGTGTTAACCAATCAGGTGGCTGTTAACCATTGTGAGGGTGAATGTGACGTCACAAGCCATATTTAAGGCCGTGACGCCTCATTTGAGCCCAAGAAGCCGACGAGACAGCATCGGCTGGGATTTAACATGGGGTTTTATGGATTGACAGATGAAGAAAGAAGATAAAGAACAACAAGAAATGGTTACAGATGAAGATAGAAGACGGTGAGTAAAGAAAGAAAAAAGAAGATTGGGGTACCTGAGCCGGATCCTGATGGCGGATGGCATCGGATGCTGTTGGAGGCCTTCAAGGTACGTGAGCTTCCTGTTACCCCGGAAGTCGGAGGGCCACCGCTTCTAATGGTAAGTAAGATATTCAATGTTTGTAAATGTCTCTTTTTACAGGTTTATTTTTTGGATGTGTTTTTTTATTTTTTGTGTGATGCACATTGACTGATAATATATTAATCTGTACCTCTTTAGGGTACATATTAATACATTATTATGCCAATATTTGGGGGGCATTTCTCGCTTGTTAATGATGTGGATGTGATTGTTTGTTTATGGTTAATGTAATGAAAGCTTTGCGATTGGTGTTCGCTTGTACTTAATGTTATATTATGTTAGCTCATGTGTTTTATGGATACTTCAGAGATTGTTTTAATTTATTTCTTTGTCTTTTAATGGTTACATTAATTAATGTTGGATTAATTCATTGTTTACATTGGTTAGTAGATAAAAAACAAATAGGTAGCGCTATATCCTAATGTGTAGGCAGCCTGTGATATATCCCTGAACCCCAGTCAGGTATTTGAGCAGTACAAAAAATATATCAATGGCGCTCTGCACTAATAAAATATAAACATACAATATATAGTAATGGAAATATACAACCAGTGGCGTGGATGTTTCTCCTGGGAATGGATGTTCCACATGTGATGGGAAAACATGTAAGGGAAAAAAATCACAACATAGTGTAATACTGTTAGGCATACATACAAACATATAACATAAGACGGACGCTGAGAACAACAGGTGACCAATTACAAACACATTTAATAAAGCATATCATTAAAAATACATAAAATACATAAAATAGAAACTGTTAGGACACTCCAACTCAGGTGGGGGTACCTGCTTACCAAAAGTAAGAAGGTATCAGGCAGTGGATATATAAGAGTATCCCCTCTATGGATGGCTGCTGCTGCACCGGACTGCTGGGCTCACACGTGTGTTGTTTACCGTGGATAGTGCTTGCTCCCTCTGTTCGTGGCAATCGCCTCTGTGCGCCGTGGACACGGAAGATTCTCGTGTCTGCCGGGGAATGGTAGTTCCTTCCTGCTCGGCTGTTGGAAGCGCGCCAAACGGAGCTGTTTGTGGACGCGGATGGATATCCGCCCGGATTCGGCAGCCAACGAACATCTGCTAGCAAGTTCCAAGGGGGACAGGATTCACCACCGAGTCTGGAGGACCTCTCAGAGACACCCTACGCGTTTCGAAAGTCTTGCTTTCTTCCTCAGGGGTAAACGTAGTATAAAAAAGTAGTCCCTGTATGTTCCGATATATATAGTCCCGGATTAAAGGTGCAGTACATCAGAATAAACTTGCTCATGCGCAGATGTGTACTTTGGGACTCTCAGCGTCTCGAACAAGAACATATACACAAAAAGAAACATGGAACATAAGATGACAAGTGATACATATCAAATAATAATAATACATTTACACTGTCTAAAAAGCTGTGTGTGCTGTGCACGCGCATTGTAAGTGAAACTTCTTTGACTTTTGTCGCAGAAATTGACTTATAACGCGCGTGCTCGGCACACGTGTCAGTCAGTGTATGTGTCAGTCAGTGAGTATGTATGTGCGTGTGTGTCACTCAGTGTGTGTATGTGTGTCAGTCAGTGAGTATGTATGTGCGTGTGTGTCAGTCAGTGTGTGCATGTGTGTCAGTCAGTGTGTGCATGTGTGTCAGTCAGCGTGTGTGCGCGTGTCAGTCAGCGTGTGTGCCAGTCAGTGTGTGTGTGTGTGTGTGCGTGTCAGTCAGTGTGTGTGTGTGCACGTGTGTCAGTCAGTGTGTGTGTGTGCGCGTGTGTCAGTCAGTCAGTGTGTGCGCGTGTGTCAGTCAGTCAGTGTGTGTGCGCGTGTGTGTCAGTCAGTGTGTGTGCGCGTGTGTGAGTCAGTGTGTGAGTGTGAGTCAGTGTGTGAGTGTGTCAGTCAGTGTGTGTGTGTGTGTCAGTCAGTGTCAGTCAGTGTCAGTCAGTCAGTCAGTCAGTGTGTGTGTGTCAGTCAGTGTGTGTCTCTCTCTCTGTGTTGTGTGAATGTCTCTCTGTGTTGTGCCCCCCACCCCTCCTCCTCCCCCCCCTCCCACTACCCCAGGCGGAGCTGCGGACTCCCAGCCGCCCCCCCCCCCGCGACACGTGGTCCCGTTACCCCCCTCCTCCCGCCTCTCACTACCCCAGGCGGAGCTGCGGACTCCCAGCCCCCCCCCCCCGGCGACACGTGGTCCAGTTACCCCCCTCCTCCCGACTCCCACTACCCCCCTCCTCCCTCCTCCCACTACCCCCCTCCTCCCTCCTCCCACTACCCCCCTCCTCCCGACTCCCACTACCCCAGGCTGATCTTCGGACACGGAGCTGCGGACTCCCAGCCCCCCCGGCGACACGTGGTCCTGTTACCCCCCTCCTCCCGTTACCAAAGCAGGAGTGACAGGGCAGGGGGTGGAGCCTCGGCCTCAGCTATCCCACCACGGAGCAGCGTACTCCACGGCGGGCAGCACCACAGAGCCCGTGCCGTATGAGGGGAATTAAATACCCCTTAACACACCTTACGTGACAGCCGCCGCTGCATGTCAGCAGGAAAGCGGAGGTAGGGAGGAGAGAGGCTGCGCGGCATGGCAGCGGCCGTTAGGAGCGGCGGCTATTGCCGCCGCATATGTCACGGTGTGTGGGGGGGTGGGGCTCGGGGGGAGGGGGGGGGGGGCTCGGGGGGGGGGGGTGATTAGGAGCCGCGCCGGCGGCTATCGCCGCCGCATCTGATTTGTGGAGCGGGTGTGATGTCAGTGTTGGGGTCGGGCTGAGCTAGAACACAGCCCGGCCTCAACTGCCAGCACTGACGTCACATCCGTTTCATTTCTGTCTCCACAATTCTTTTTTGCCCCATCACGAATGAGGTGCCACTAAGGAAGTTTCACTTCAAAAACTTAAATAATAACAATGAAACATAAGAAATATATAGCCTAATCTCAGAATCATTATTGATATTATCAAACAACAGTTGTGAACCCTATATAAGAAGCATGTTGAGCAGAATTCAAAATAACCTCAACAGTAGATCATATAAATAATGAAGAAAAATATGTACCCTTGTAGTGGGTGAAAGATGTGATGGTGCTGTGTGGTATAAAAATATATGTTCCCATGCATTGGGTAATAAAATGTGATAATGTTGTGTAAATGTGGAAGTGAATAGGATATGTATATATGTGATATGTGTGAGATATTATAAACTTAATAAAGTATGTCTATTGTAAAAATTATTTTATATAATAAGAGAAGCAATTGTGCAATGGTGACCGAGTAAATATGTGAGTAAATTAAAATGCATACAATTGTGTATGCTGTGATCTGTGAAAATATATATGGCTACTACAATATTGATTTCAAGTAGAAACCAATCATATAACCTATTACATATATAACGTATATGTGATATTTACAAAATATATATATAGAGTGGTTCTCCTGTGATAATCAATAAATTTAAATATAGTAGTGTGCTATACCAGAGCCCTGTATAATGGAGATAGAATAATCTATTTATTAGATGGATACTTTATCTGTCCAGAAGGAAAGGTTTCAGGTCAAATTCAATATTGAGCCCGAGAGGGGTGAGTGTTTTTAGTTCGTAAATCCAAAAGGATTCTCTTTTACCTAGTGCCCCTCCCTTATTCCCACCACGCCAATTTGTCGTGACTGCCTCTATCGCTACACATTTTAGACCTTTGGGGTTTTTGTCATGCACTTGGAGGAAATGGCTCGATACGCTATGTGTATCCAGGCCTCTTTTAATGTTGTAAATATGTTCATAGAACCGACGTTTAATCGGTCTAGTGGTCATACCCACATACTGCAGACCGCAAGGACATTCAAGGAGATAAATAATATTTGTGCTATTACATGTGATGTGTTGTTGTATGATATATTGTTTAGAAGTTTGAGTAGATGTGAAGGTAGTTTGTTTGGAGCTGAATCTACATGCTGTGCATGTATTACATGTATAATACCCTTTCATAACTTTTTTGTTTGTATTTGTTTGGAATCGACTGTTAGATCTGAGTGGACAACTAGGGGCCAACCTTTGGCCTATATTTGGTGCTTTAGTGAATATTATTTTGGGTTTTAGTGGAAGTATTTTAGATAGGTCAGGGTCTTTTCTCAGGATTGGCCAATATTTTTGAATAATCTTCTTAATTCCTGGTGCCATTTGATTGAATTGTGTGATAAATGGTAATTGAATATGTGTATTGGATGATTTGGGTTTGTACTTGAGAAAGGTTGATCTGTCTATTGCTTCAACCTCAGAGATGACTTTATCCAGATGGTTAGATGAGTAATTTCTATTGATAAATCTATCTCTGAGGTCCTGTGCTTGTGTATGAAATGCTTCTGGTGTGGAACTGTTTCTTTTGAGCCTGATGAATTGGCCTTTGGGGATGTTATCGATCCACGCAGGGTTGTGATGGCTGTTGGCATGTAGATAATTGTTGGCCTGAACCTTTTTGAAATGAGTTTTGGTATGAATAATATTATTGTAAATATATATAACTAAATCTAGAAACTCTAAAGAAATGTTACTTGAAACAAAAGAAAATTTTAAATTAAATGGATTATTATTCATGTATAATTGGAAACTGTCTAGTTCCTCTAGTGAGCCGGACCAAATAAAGAAAATATCATCTATGTAGCGCCGCCATAGGACCAGGTTCGCTCCAAAGGGACAGTTGGACCAGATGTATTGATTTTCCCAACTGCCCATAAACAAATTTGCATAACTTGGAGCAAACCTGGTACCCATGGCGGTGCCACATATCTGTAAATAATATAAATCATTAAAATTAAAATAATTGTGAGAGAGTATGAATTGAATGCCTGTGGTGATAAATGATTTAACTGATGATGTGATAGATGGATCATTATCTAAAAATTGGCCAACAGCATCACAACCCTGAACGTGGTCGATAACGGTGTAGAGTGATGTGACGTCAGCTGTAACTAAATAAAAATGTGATTGCCATTGAATGTCCTTGATTGTCTGCAGCATGTGGGTAGTGTCCCTAAGATATGAAGGGAGTTTTATGACATACGGTTGGAGATAATGATCGATGAATTGTGACAAGTTTGATGTGAGAGACCGGATGCCTGACACAATGGGGCGTCCAGGCGGTTGTTCCAGATTTTTATGAATTTTAGGTATAATATAGAAAATGGGAATTATAGGGAATTGGTTATACAAAAATTCAAATTCCTGTTTGGTAATGGCATTGTTATCCAATCCTGTATTAAGAAATGTAAGTAATTGTTGTGAATAATTGTCTGTGGGATTAGAGGGGAGGGGTTGGTAAATAGAGACATCTTCAAGAATACGCATTGATTCCTGAAGATAGTATGTTTTATCCATAATTACCAACCCCCCTCCTTTGTCTGCTGGTTTCATTACGATCGAGCCATTCTCTCCAAGCGCACGTTACAGTTGTTTTTCCTCCATATTAAGGTTATGTGTAGTTAATTTGTAATTACGACTCTGCTGTTCCAGGTCGTCGGTGACCATTTGTGCAAATGTATTGACAAACGGCCCACCGGCGAACCTGGGAAAAAATGTAGAGGGTTTTTTGAACGTGGAATGGATGTTGGGTGCAGGGTTAATGGGGAGGTTAGAGCTACTGTCCAGGCGTGACACCGCATCTTGAACAAAATATTTTTTTAGACATAATTTTCTTACATATTTTTGTACGTCTATGTACAGTTGGAAGCTGTTCGGGCCTATAACGGGGGCAAAAGATAGTCCTTTTGAAAGAACCGCCTTTTCTTTATTAGATATTGGTTGTTGACTGATGTTAAATATGTTAGTGTAGGTGGGAATTACCGTCTGATTTGTTTCCCTAGTCTTTCTGCCTCCTCTCTTTCCTCTATTGTGTTTTTTCTTTTTCTGTCTTTTGATGGCCCTTCTTTCCCTAGCAGATCTTTTATAGCTTCTCTGGCATTCTGCTGCTCTCGTGTCCTCCGCCAGTCTAAAAAAGAAAAGGTAGGTTTATCCTCTTTAGTTTTATTAGAGTTATTGCTTTCTTGCTCAAAGTCCACCAGTGGTTGGTACTTGTTGCTGTGCTGGTACTTCTCAAAGATGCTGTCGATTTCCCTATCTAGATGTTCAATTGGTGTTTCAGGATTGTTTAATTGATTAGGCTTAGCACGTCTATCGACCCTCTTAGGTTTGGGGGACAGAAACTGTACCGGTTTGGGAGTAGTCTCTTTACTACTAACTATCACTTTCTTATAGTGGTTCGGTATTTTATGGGAATAATCCTTGGGAGTGGTGGCTTTGGGATGTCTATATTTAGCATTGTCTTTAGATGTTTTCTTCCAACTTCTATAGCACCCCGTCTTATAGTCTATTCTGTCCCTGTGAAATTTAGACTGTTTGCGGCCTATAATTTCCTTCTGGAAAGTCTCCATCTTGATTTTAATTTTGTTTTCCAGAGCTGGCAACTCGCTATGATCTTTAAAGACCTCGAACTGTTCCTTTAAATGATTAATCTCACTATCCAGCGTCTGAAGCAGAATTTTGCGCTTGGATATGAGCAATCGAATAAGTTCAAAGGAACAGTTATCGAGGATTCTGTTCCACTCCAAAAGGAACTCCTCACTATGGAAATCTGTTGTGGATGGTTTAAATATTCTTAATCCACGTGGTATTCTTTTCTGCTCAACATACTTCTCAAGAGTAATTACGTCCCACATTTGCTTGATTTCACTCATAAGTGATTTTTCAAGTCTTTCGACAAGGTCATACATGTTGTCTGGAGTTTCCTCCATAATAACAGGGGGGTCATCATCTGAGAAGATTTTATCTATATCTATGTGACGATTAGCTCATAGAGCAAACAACTGAGACATATTAATATGTATGGATTAAGCTGCTAACCCAAGGGGGAGAAGATACAAGATAAAAAACAAATAGGTAGCGCTATATCCTAATGTGTAGGCAGCCTGTGATATATCCCTGAACCCCAGTCAGGTATTTGAGCAGTACAAAAAATATATCAATGGCGCTCTGCACTAATAAAATATAAACATACAATATATAGTAATGGAAATATACAACCAGTGGCGTGGATGTTTCTCCTGGGAATGGATGTTCCACATGTGATGGGAAAACATGTAAGGGAAAAAAATCACAACATAGTGTAGTACTGTTAGGCATACATACAAACATATAACATAAGACGGACTCTGAGAACAACAGGTGACCAATTACAAACACATTTAATAAAGCATATCATTAAAAATACATAAAATACATAAAATAGAAACTGTTAGGACACTCCAACTCAGGTGGGGGTACCTGCTTACCAAAAGTAAGAAGGTATCAGGCAGTGGATATATAAGAGTATCCCCTCTATGGATGGCTGCTGCTGCACCGGACTGCTGGGCTCACACGTGTGTTGTTTAATCCCACAGACAATTATTCACAACAATTACTTACATTTCTTAATACAGGATTGGATAACAATGCCATTACCAAACAGGAATTTGAATTTTTGTATAACCAATTCCCTATAGTTCCCATTTTCTATATTATACCTAAAATTCATAAAAATCTGGAACAACCGCCTGGACGCCCCATTGTGTCAGGCATCCGGTCTCTCACATCAAACTTGTCACAATTCATTGATCATTATCTCCAACCGTATGTCATAAAACTCCCTTCATATCTTAGGGACACTACCCACATGCTGCAGACAATCAAGGACATTCAATGGCAATCACATTTTTATTTAGTTACAGCTGACGTCACATCACTCTACACCGTTATCGACCACGTTCAGGGTTGTGATGCTGTTGGCCAATTTTTAGATAATGATCCATCTATCACATCATCAGTTAAATCATTTATCATCACAGGCATTCAATTCATACTCTCTCACAATTATTTTAATTTTAATGATTTATATTATTTACAGATATGTGGCACCGCCATGGGTACCAGGTTTGCTCCAAGTTATGCAAATTTGTTTATGGGCAGTTGGGAAAATCAATACATCTGGTCCAACTGTCCCTTTGGAGCGAACCTGGTCCTATGGCGGCGCTACATAGATGATATTTTCTTTATTTGGTCCGGCTCACTAGAGGAACTAGACAGTTTCCAATTATACATGAATAATAATCCATTTAATTTAAAATTTTCTTTTGTTTCAAGTAACATTTCTTTAGAGTTTCTAGATTTAGTTATATATATTTAAAATAATATTATTCATACCAAAACTCATTTCAAAAAGGTTCAGGCCAACAATTATCTACATGCCAACAGCCATCACAACCCTGCGTGGATCGATAACATCCCCAAAGGCCAATTCATCAGGCTCAAAAGAAACAGTTCCACACCAGAAGCATTTCATACACAAGCACAGGACCTCAGAAATAGATTTATCAATAGAAATTACTAATCTAACCATCTGGATAAAGTCATCTCTGAGGTTGAAGCAATAGACAGATCAACCCTTCTCAAGTACAAACCCAAATCATCCAATACACATATTCAATTACCATTTATCACACAATTCAATCAAATGGCACCAGGAATTAAGAAGATTATTCAAAAATATTGGCCAATCCTGAGAAAAGACCCTGACCTATCTAAAATACTTCCACTAAAACCCAAAATAATATTCACTAAAGCACCAAATATAGGCCAAAGGTTGGCCCCTAGTTGTTCACTCAGATCTAACAGTCGATTCCAAACAAATACAAACAAAAAAGTTATGAAAGGGTATTATACATGTAATACATGCACAGCATGTAGATTCAGCTCCAAACAAACTACCTTCACATCTACTCAAACTTCTAAACAATATATCATACAACAACACATCACATGTAATAGCACAAATATTATTTATCTCCTTGAATGTCCTTGCGGTCTGCAGTATGTGGGTATGACCACTAGACCGATTAAACGTCGGTTCTATGAACATATTTACAACATTAAAAGAGGCCTGGATACACATAGCGTATCGAGCCATTTCCTCCAAGTGCATGACAAAAACCCCAAAGGTCTAAAATGTGTAGCGATAGAGGCAGTCACGACAAATTGGCGTGGTGGGAATAAGGGAGGGGCACTAGGTAAAAGAGAATCCTTTTGGATTTACGAACTAAAAACACTCACCCCTCTCGGGCTCAATATTGAATTTGACCTGAAACCTTTCCTTCTGGACAGATAAAGTATCCATCTAATAAATAGATTATTCTATCTCCATTATACAGGGCTCTGGTATAGCACACTACTATATTTAAATTTATTGATTATCACAGGAGAACCACTCTATATATATATTTTGTAAATATCACATATACGTTATATATGTAATAGGTTATATGATTGGTTTCTACTTGAAATCAATATTGTAGTAGCCATATATATTTTCACAGATCACAGCATACACAATTGTATGCATTTTAATTTACTCACATATTTACTCGGTCACCATTGCACAATTGCTTCTCTTATTATATAAAATAATTTTTACAATAGACATACTTTATTAAGTTTATAATATCTCACACATATCACATATATACATATCCTATTCACTTCCACATTTACACAACATTATCACATTTTATTACCCAATGCATGGGAACATATATTTTTATACCACACAGCACCATCACATCTTTCACCCACTACAAGGGTACATATTTTTCTTCATTATTTATATGATCTACTGTTGAGGTTATTTTGAATTCTGCTCAACATGCTTCTTATATAGGGTTCACAACTGTTGTTTGATAATATCAATAATGATTCTGAGATTAGGCTATATATTTCTTATGTTTCAATGTTATTATTTAAGTTTTTAGACAGTGTAAATTTATTATTATTATTTGATATGTATCACTTGTCATCTTATGTTCCATGTTTCTTTTTGTGTATATGTTCTTGTTCGAGACGCTGAGAGTCCCAAAGTACACATCTGCGCATGAGCAAGTTTATTCTGATGTACTGCACCTTTAATCCGGGACTATATATATCGGGACATACAGGGACTACTTTTTTATACTACGTTTACCCCTGAGGAAGAAAGCAAGACTTTTGAAACGCATAGGGTGTCTCTGAGAGGTCCTCCAGACTCGGTGGTGAATCCTGTCCCCCTTGGAACTTGCTAGCAGATGTCCGTTGGCTGCCGAATCCGGGCGGATATCCATCCGCGTCCACAAACAGCTCCGTTTGGCGCGTTTCCAACAGCCGAGCAGGAAGGAACTACCATTCCCCGGCAGACACGAGAATCTTCCGTGTCCACGGCGCACAGAGGCGATTGCCACGAACAGAGGGAGCAAGCACTATCCACGGTAAACAACACACGTGTGAGCCCAGCAGTCCGGTGCAGCAGCAGCCATCCATAGAGGGGATACTCTTATATATCCACTGCCTGATACCTTCTTACTTTTGGTAAGCAGGTTCCCCCACCTGAGTTGGAGTGTCCTAACAGTTTCTATTTTATGTATTTTATGTATTTTTAATGATATGCTTTATTAAATGTGTTTGTAATTGGTCACCTGTTGTTCTCAGCGTCCGTCTTATGTTATATGTTTGTATGTATGCCTAACAGTATTACACTATGTTGTGATTTTTTTCCCTTACATGTTTTCCCATCACATGTGGAACATCCATTCCCAGGAGAAACATCCACGCCACTGGTTGTATATTTCCATTACTATATATTGTATGTTTATATTTTATTTGTGCAGAGCGCCATTGATATATTTTTTGTATTACATTGGTTAGTGTTACTATTCATTTTGAGTTGGTTTAGGGATTTATTGGTTTGATTGGGTAATGGTTGAATTAATTCAATGTTGATTTGTAATTGCTTCTATTGATTGGATTAGCTGGCTACTGTTTTTATTTAGTGAAGTGTTTTTTTGGAGTTTAGTTACGTTTTATTACTGTGTGTCTTGTGTATTACTGTATTTTTATTAGGGTGCCCATTGAGTGCTATAGAGGCTTATCATGCCCATATTATTATTATTATATGGGTATGATGTACCACTATACTACTCAATGGGTATAGGGTGGGTATAGTCAGTCTGGAGTGGGTGCTTAGGCCTGACGGGTGAGTGAAGGGGGTATTAGCCCTGTTTAGGTTTAGGTATTAACCGCTAAGGTAATGAAGGGGTTAACTACACCCGCAACCCCCCCACAATGCCTAAACAGCCACTAAGGGCCAAATTCCCCCTTCACCCACCCCCGCTAGCCACTGTATTGCATTGTATTGTATGTTTCTTACTGTATGCCTGGCACGGTTGTTTAACCCCTTCATTACCTTAGCGGTTAGCCGCTAAGGTAATGAAGTTGCTGTACTTTCATGTTTCCTGCCTCGGATGCATGCCGGGGGGGTCCGGAGCAGCTATTAATGGCTATCAGCTCCGGAGACCCCCGGCATCAATCCGAGGCAGGAAAGGGGCCTGATTTCTTCTAAGTCCTGACACATCGCAGCTCATCGAGGCCATCTCCCCACCAATTGACCAACAATTTTGTGGGGAATTGGATTTGGGGAGAAAATCGTTTTTTAGGGCTGCAATGGGCCGCGACACCCGACTCGCGGGTCTCTGAATAGCGCGAGTTTATCAAGCATCCGAAAATGGTCAATAAGGGGCTGATCGCTGCTCAGTCAGCGATTTTCGGATGGAGATAAAATTTTGCGTCGATACAGGCCATTATCGAGCACTTATCGAGGCTATCTGAATACGAGTGCCCATTTTGGGCGATAAGTGCTCGATAAGGGCCTTATCGAGGCTTTCTGAATAAGGCCCATAAAGATTGTTTTTATTTCTTCTTATCCTTTTTAATTGTACACGAAGAAAGTGCATGACTATATATATATGTCATTTCCCAGAATCCCTTGCTGCAGTAGAAGCACTGTGTGCTGGGTGATAATGGTGAAAGGCAGGGTTGCAGACCTGTCTAAGACATGTAAATGAGCATACAGTAACATTGCAATATGATACATATATATATATATATATATACAGTGTTTGACAAATCACCCAAAAATCTACTCGCCCAACCAAAAAATCTACTTGCCACCTAGTCCCGCCCCCAACCCCGCCCCTAGTCCCACCCCAACCATAGTCCCGCCCCCAACCAGAGAGAGTGAGAGACAGAGAGAGTGAGAGACAGAGAGAGTGAGAGACAGAGAGAGTGAGAGACAGAGAGAGTGAGAGACAGAGAGAGTGAGACAGAGAGTGTGAGATAGAGTGAGAGACAGAGAGAGAGACATTGAGAGACAGAGAGAGTGTAAGACAGAGAGAGTGAGAGACAGAGAGAGTGACAAACAGAGAGAGTGAGAGACAGAGAGAGTGAGAGACAGAGAGAGTGAGAGACAGAGAGAGTGAAAGACAGAGAGAGTGTGGGTGAGAGACAGAGAGAGTGTGGGTGAGAGACAGAGAGAGTGTGGGTGAGAGACAGAGAGAGTGTGGGTGAGAGACAGAGAGAGTCTGGGTGAGAGACAGAGAGGGTGTGGGTGAGAGACAGGAGAGAGTGTGGGTGAGAGACAGAGAGAGTGTGGGTGAGAGACAGAGAGAGTGTGGGTGAGAGACAGAGAGAATGTGGGTGAGAGACAGAGAGAGTGTGGGTGAGAGACAGAGAGAGAGTGGGTGAGAGACAGAGAGAGTGTGGGTGATAGACAGAGAGATTGTGGGTGAGAGACAGAGAGAGTGTGTAACTCAAAAAGGGCAAATTTTGCATAGTTTGTGACCTCATACAAAAGTTTTGAACATCAAATTTTTCTGAGATTCATCTGTGGTTCTTCAAGTCTTATTGATCTCTTCTTATTGATGAGGATAACTACTCTATGGCATTGCTTCACTACTCTGGAAATGTTCTGTTCTTCAAGCAACATTGCAAGCTTCCCTATATGTGTGCTGGGTGATAATGGTGAAAGGCAGGGTTGCAGACCTGTCTAAGACATGTAAATGAGCATACAGTAACATTGCAATATGATACATATATATATATATATATATATATATATATATATATATATATATATATATACAGTGTTTGACAAATCACCCAAAAATCTACTCGCCCAACCAAAAAATCTACTTGCCACCTAGTCCCGCCCCCAACCCCGCCCCTAGTCCCACCCCAACCATAGTCCGCCCCCAACCAGAGAGAGTGAGAGACAGAGAGAGTGAGAGACAGAGAGAGTGAGAGACAGAGAGAGTGAGAGACAGAGAGAGTGAGAGACAGAGAGAGTGAGACAGAGAGTGTGAGATAGAGTGAGAGACAGAGAGAGAGACATTGAGAGACAGAGAGAGTGTAAGACAGAGAGAGTGAGAGACAGAGAGAGTGAGAGACAGAGAGAGTGAGAGACAGAGAGAGTGAGAGACAGAGAAAGTGAAAGACAGAGAGAGTGTGGGTGAGAGACAGAGAGAGTGTGGGTGAGAGACAGAGAGAGTGTGGGTGAGAGACAGAGAGAGTGTGGGTGAGAGACAGAGAGAGTCTGGGTGAGAGACAGAGAGGGTGGGGGTGAGAGACAGGAGAGAGTGTGGGTGAGAGACAGAGAGAGTGTGGGTGAGAGACAGAGAGAGTGTGGGTGAGAGACAGAGAGAGTGTGGGTGAGAGACAGAGAGAGTGTGGGTGAGAGACAGAGAGAGAGTGGGTGAGAGACAGAGAGAGTGTGGGTGATAGACAGAGAGAGCGTGGGTGAGAGACAGAGAGAGTGTGGGTGAGCGACAGAGAGAGTGTGGGTGAGAGACAAAGAGATTGTGGGTGAGAGACAGAGAGAGTGTGTAACTCAAAAAGGGCAAATTTTGCATAGTTTGTGACCTCATACAAAAGTTTTGAACATCAAATTTTTCTGAGATTCATCTGTGGTTCTTCAAGTCTTATTGATCTCTTCTTATTGATGAGGATAACTACTCTATGGCATTGCTTCACTACTCTGGAAATGTTCTGTTCTTCAAGCAACATTGCAAGCTTCCCTATATTTCTTCCCCAGTTTCTTTCAAGATTTCAGTTGTATTTACATCGTCTCAGGGGGCCTTCTCATTCTTCATAGATTTTATAGTCTTTGCTACTACTTCTTGTAGGTCTTATCAGTAGTGTTTGCTCCTTATTCTTGGTCTGCTTGGTTATACCATATGTTAAACTGTATGTATTCTTTTACAAGTTATTGTAGAAGTCTTCAACTCTCTTTATGATCAGTGCACAGTCTTTTATTGTTGATTCATCATCTTGTTTGAGTGCAATGCCTTGCTTCTTCTCAATCATAGGTCACTGCTTTATCTTCTGTAAACTTTTGTTATCTTTGATAGTGTTCTTCACCATATAACAATTAATGCAACTGCTATAATCACTTAACTTTCTCCTAAAAAAAAGGGTCAGCGTCTCTACTGCTGCAATCCCTCTCCTGGCTTCCTATAAAGACCCATAGTACTTACAAAATTATTCTCCTCTCTTTTAAGGCTATATACTCTCCTGCCCCTCCTTACATTTCAGTCCTAATTTTTCGCTATACACTTGCTCGACTCTTGCGTTCTGCTCAAGGATGTCTTCTGTCTACACCTTTTATATCTAATGCCTTCTCCTGCCTAAAACCTTTCTCACTTACTACACCACACCCCTGGAATGCCCTTCCCGTCAATATCCAACTTGCACCCTCTATTTCCACATTTAAGACCTTTCTTAAAACACACCTCTTTAACAAAGCATATGAGTAGCTCCACTGGCTGATACTATACATCTCATATGCTCTGACCTTGGCCCATTGCAGACACACTTACCCTCCTACTTTCTCTGTAAGTTCTCACCACTTACCACTTAGATTGTAAGTTCTTCAGGGCTTTATTTTATCTGAAGCGCTTACTCCCATTGTGTTATAATATTATGTTATGTGTATTGTAAAGCACTATGTACCTGGATAGTGCTATATAAATAAAGATATACATACATATATAGGTACAAATATTCTTACATTTTCAGTTATATGCTTGATTCTGGATTGCTTGGCACAGCTTTGTATATTCAATTGTTGTTCTTGCATCTTGGGATTGCTTCATTTCTTGTAGTGTCCTCAGTAACTGCCTAGCGATTCCTCTAGTTTGTGCTGTGCCTTCAGCTACAGTCATATACAATCTGAAGCAATTGTTCAAATCTACTTGAAATTATCTGATAGTATTTTAGGTTCTTGTCTTTTTTTTTTTTATAATCGGCTATCTTCTTTTCATCTTTGTATTAAACAAAAGATGGGGATAACCCAACAAAAACACAGTGCATCAAAAGCCTTATGTGCAAAGACTCAAGGGATATATTCGCATGTGGTAAAAATAGCATGTGAAATAATTGTTAAGTCAAGATATTATTATATCTCTGGATGCTGCCCTCTGTTAAGGTGGCCTTTCCTTCTCACACATTCTGTGCCCTGATGGTAGGGGTGGAGGTGTGGGGCTCCTCCTCTCCTCTCTCTGCCATTACCGAACCCTTCCTATTCCCCCCTCTCTTGCTTTTCCTTCCTTTGAGGCTCACACTGTCCAGATTGTCTCTCCTCTCCCTGTCCAGCACATCTATCACCCACCTACCTCTACTCATCCCCATTCTGTCTTTCTCTCTCACTTTGAATCCTGGCTCTCTTTCTTTCTCTCCTCAGACTCCCCTGTTCTCCTTGGGGACTTCAACTGCCACATTGATGACCCCTCTCTTTCTCTTTTGGGCCTCCCGATTTCTCTCTCTAACCTCTTCTTTTGGCCTACAACAGTGGACTGCAGCCAGCACCCACAAGAATGGCCACTACCCAGACCTGTTTTTTATTAAAAACTTTTCTCTATGATTCTCCCTTTCCTCTCTCTGACCATCACCTCATCTCATTTTTTCTCTCTCACTTCTCCCCTTCTCAATTTCCATCTACCCCTTGTTTCTGCAGACCTGCACTCTATTAACCTAAGAGCTTTTGATTCTACTTTGTGCTCTTCCCTCTCCTCTCTCAGCCCTTCTCCAGACCCCGACAACCTGGTCAGGAACTACCTCCTTCCACATTACTGTTGGAAGTTCTCCCATACACCCAGTAGTGCAAGCACGCTGCCTATGGGTCAAACTTGACTCCTCTCTCACATTCTCCTCTCACATTCAAAACATATATAAAACCTGTTGCTTTTTCCTCCTCAATATTACTAAGATATGCCCTTTCCTCTGTTGCTCGACTGCTAGAACTCTGACACAGGCCCTCATTCTCTCTCGTCTCGATTACTGTAACATCCTGCTGTTCAGTCTTCCTGCCTCTCACCTGTCTCCCCTACAATCTATCCTAAACACTGCTGCCAGAATCCCTATACTCTTTCCTAAATCTGTCTCAGCATCTCCCCTGCTGAAATCACTCTCCTGGCTTCCTATCAAATCTCGTATCACACACTCATTTCTCCTCCTCACTTTTAAAGCTTTACACTCTTCTGCCCCTCCTTACATCTTAGCCCTAATTTTTTGCTATGCACCATCCCGACTCTTGTGTTCCGCTCAAGGATGTTTTCTCTCTATCTCTTTTGTATCTATAGCCCTCTTCTGCCTAAAACCTTTCTCACTGACTGCCCCGCACCTCTGGAATGCCCTTCATCTAATTAAATTAAAAATAATTTTAAGACCCACCTTAAAACACACCTGCTTAACCAAGCATATGAGTAGCTCCGTTGCTAAAACTATACATATGATACATAAAGCTTGGCCCATTGCATACACACTTACCAGAACGCCCTTCTGCTGTCTCTGTACGTTCTTCCTACCTACCAATTAGATTGTAAGCTCTTAGTTGCAGGGACTCCTTTTCCTAAATGTTATTTTTATGTCTGAAGCACTTATTCCCATGATCTGTTATTTGCTACTGTGAAGCACTATGCACATTAATGGCGCTATATAAATAAAGACATACATACATTAAAAATGATAAATTCCGCACATTCCATATACTTTCAATATGCAAAAGAGAGAAGCTAAGGTCTACCCCTAAGGGAAAACCTGATGTAAACACAGCCATGAATTCTTTACAATCCAAAGAACAATTAACACAGTCCACGATGTAATAGAACAGTATCTTTTGTAAAGGAGACTGTTGAGGTACTCACAGATCACGACTAATGTGAACTTGTAGTAGCCGCTCCTGCCGTGAAGACGATGTATAGCTGCAAGAATGGAAAGGTGGTGCACAGCAATCTGAAAGACCATTTTTTTCACATTGCTGTATACCGCCTTTCCGTTCTTACTGCTATAACATCTTTGTACAGCTCAACCACGTTATAGCGCGATCCGCTATAACGCGGATCCGCTTATAACGCGGTTTGAGCATGGACCCCGATATAAAAAAAGAAATAAATAATTAAAAAATTATTTTTTTTACATTTTTTTGCACACTGCACACTGCACACTGCACACTGCACACTGCACACTGCACACTGCACACTGCACACTGCACAGCCCACTACACACACTGCCAGTGCACACTGCACACTGCACACCCCACTTCACACACTACCAGCACACACTGCACACTGCACAGCCCACCCCACTACACACACTACCAGCACTCACTGCACACTGCACACACTACCAGCACTCACTGCACACTGCACAGCCCACTACACACACTTCCAGCACTCACTGCACACTGCACACACTCACAGCACACTCTCACAGCACACAGCACACTCTTCCTCCCTCACTTTGGTGTCGCCTGCTGAGATCGGAGCGGAGCTGGCATCGGGATAAGAGGGGGAGGTGTCAGTAGGTGGAGGGGGGTGTCGTTGGGGGGTGGGGGGGTGGTGTGGATGCCGGTACGATGGGTGAGTGAGGAGCAGGCTGGGACTCGGAGGGCTAGGCCCAGAACTGGTTGTGCCGCGTAGGAGTGGTATGTCAGAGACACACAGACTGAGGGCGGGAGTGGAGGGTCTCTGGATGCCGGGCGACGGGCCGGTAGGTGTGGGGGCCTCGGGGGGGAGGAGGTGGATGCCGGTGGAGGAGGTGGATGCCGGTGGAGGGGGATGGATGCCGGTGGTGGGGGGGAGGTAAGGAGCAGGCTGCGGTTGGACTCGGAGGGCTGCTGTTGGCAGGCCTGGTTGCTGCTGGGGGACGTGTAGGGCTTCCGGCCACTTCCTCCCTCCTCCCGATTGGGCGCGCAGTGGCCATTTTAAAAAAAAATGAGCACGACCCCCATTCTAGCGCGGTCGGATCGGGTGGCCCCCGAGGACCGCGCTATAATGGGGTTGAGCTGTATTATTAATAGCATGTTCTTGTATAAAGAAGCAAGTTTTGCAGAGACATTTTACAGAGACAGGTCCCTGCCCCATGGAGCTTATAATCTATTTTTTGGTGCCTGAGGCACAGAGAGATTAAGTGACGTGCCAAAGGTCACAAGAAGCCGACACCAGGAATTGAACCAGGTTCCCTTGCTTCAAACTCAGTCAGTGTCTTTACTCACTGAGCCGCTCCTTCTCCTTTGTATTAAGATGTAATTTTCAGCGATACAATTGATGATCACTTCCTGTGTCAATTTAGTTAAAGATGGTGCAGTCTTAAATTACCTTTTTGTTTGTTAGAATAAAGCCAATTTATTGATTCCATTGGGTCCACTCTATGTCCATTTTCTATTTGGATTCTTCTTGAAGGATAAATGAATGATAAAGACGTTTTCACATTCTGCACATTCCACTAATCTGTCTCCAGGTTAATTTCTGTTGCCATAACCATACTTACCAACTGATGCTTTGTTTTTTTTCTGGGCACAAATCGTGACATTGGAATTTTCCACAATGATATTGAGTTAAAAATTATATTTCTGGTTGGTTAATTTCATGGTGGAGGTATTTTTATTTAATTGCCTCTGTGACCGATGTTTGGGCGTGTACTTGGGTAACCTGAAGCCTGTATCTCTTTGTTCATTGAATAATTGTGGATGCTTTTTCTGATGAGATTTCATATCATGTTATTTGTCAATTTCTTGTTATTGATAAAGCCTTGTCCATTGATTCTTACATTTTCTGTACCTTTGTAATATATGTGTCTACTTTGAGATCACTGAGGACTTCATCTTTTCACTAAAGCCAACAATATCCCATTGAATCTCTGATTTCATGATTTCATGATTTCTTTCCACTTTCAAGTCCAGAGACATTTTGGCCTAAAGAGAATGAGGGCCATTGATGATTTTTCCATATCTGTCATGTTGGGGGTGAGGCGTACTGTATATGCCATGTAGGCCTCAATTGCATGTTTTCATAGTATTAATAAACCTGCCAGCACAAGTGCCTTTATATATCTTCTTATAGTAGGGAGAAGGGAAGAGGCATGCCAGTTCAGAGCTGAACCATCCCAATATATTTGTCAGATTGAGTGAGGATATTGGGGGTGTCAGGGCAGGAATGGCAAGGCTGGGGGAGACTGATTTCTATAGAAGACAGGGGAATAGTTCCTCCAGCACATATAGTACTCAGGATAATCAGAGAACAAGAAAGGTTGTGGTGCTAGTTGACTCCATTATTAGGAGAGTAGAGAGGGCAATCTGTTGTTTTTACCGCATGAACCAAAAAGTTTGCTGTCTCCCGGGGGCTCGGGTTTGACACATTGCGGACCCAGCGGTCTTGGTACATGAGAAAGATGGAGGGTCATAAAAAATGATTTCAAGGATCTAGGCCGCAAGCGTAAGGCAAGGACCTCTATTTTCTGAAATACTACCAGTGCCATATGCTACACAAGGGAGAAAGTTGGAGCTTGGGGTGGTTAATGTATGGTTAAGAAAGTGGTGTAGGAAGGAGTTTTTTTTTTTTATGGTGCTTGGAGTCCTTTTCTGAGAGTGCTATCGTTATAATAGGGATGGATTGCACCTCAATGAAGAGGGGCTGTGAGTGGAGTACCTAAGGGATCGGTACTGGGACCCCTGATTTTTTACTTCTTTATTAATGACCTTGAGGTTGGCCGAGAGCAAAGTCTCCATCTTTGCTGATGACACTAAATTGTGTAAGGTACTAAAATCAGAGCAGGGTGTAATTTCTCTCCAGAAAGACCTTGATAGACTAGACACTTGGGCAGGTAGATGGAAGATGAGGTTTAATACAGATAAATGTATGGTTATGTATTTTGGAAAGAAGAAGAATCAGGTGACATACAAATTCAATGGGGGCAAATTAGGGGAATCCTTGATGGAGAAGAATTTAGGAGTTCTTGTAGACATCAGGCTTAGAAATTGTGCCCAATGCATGTAATAGCAGCAAAGGCAAATAAGATCTTATCTTGCATTAAACGGGGAATGGATGCTAGGGAAGATAGCATAATTATGCCCTCTATAAAGCATTAGTACGGCCACACATTGCATATGGTGTACAGATTTGTGTACCACTTTAAAAAAAAGACATTATGTAACTAGGAAAAGTGCAGAGATGAGCCACCAAATTAATAAAGGGGATGGAAAATCTGACTTATGAGGAGAGGCTAGATAATTTAGATTTGTTTGCATTAGTAAAGAGACGTCTAAGCGGTTATATGATAATGATATACACATGTATTCGGGGACATTACAAGGAGCTTTCAAAATAACTATTTATTCCAAGGGCAGTAAAAAGGACACAGGGTTATCCCTTAAGGTTGGAGGAAAGGAGATTTATACAGCAACAAAGGAAAAGGTTCCTGTGTCATCATTGAGAAACAGTATTCCCATCTGCAAAAAGCACTGGACTATTTTCCAAACACTGGGCCGATTACATCAACACAGCCTAAGAGAAGGTGTGTTGGAACTGGGTTCAGATCACAGGTAGTGTAATGCAACCATTGCATTGTTTGCACAATGTCTTCTGCATCCAAATGGTCAAAGCTAATCCATAAAGCCAGAGAACCTCTGTTTTCAAGCCTGGAACCTTGACACTCATTAGATAGCAGTCGGAACCCCAGCCAGATGGAAGTTGCTTTATCAAAGAAGAAGAGAGCAAAATCACCACAACGGTACTGGGAAAAGGCTTCACCAGACTGCAGATATCACATCATATCACACCAAAAAGGAATAATAAATCCTACTAATGACATATGTATGTTTTGACATTGAAATATTATATTGACTATTATAGGCTAAAGCAGTAAAATTCAGGGCGTTATTGAAAACCCTGCTCTCTGATTGGATAATGCCCGGAATTTTAGCAGCTTGCAAAGTGTAATTTTCAATCTGTTTATTTCCAGGCAATCAGCTTTCAGAACAGCTGAGACAGGGCAGGGGATTGGTCAGGAAGTATCAGACACGGGTTGACTCCTCCCCCTCCTGAGCTGACTGAAATTTTCTGAGCAGATTCAGTTGAATTGGGGGTGGGGGGAGAGAGTCTGCGAAGTTTAGTAAGTGGCTGCATTTTTTATTGTGGCTGCAGTGTGTGTGTGTGTGTTAGTAGCAGTGTTTATGGGTATAGCAGCAGCAGTGTGTGTTGTGTTGTGCAGTTGTATGTGTGTGTAGCAGCAGTTTGTGTGTGTGTTGTGTGTGTAGAGCGGCTGTGTTGTGTGTGTAGAGCTGATGTGTGTGTACAGAGCTCCAGTGTGTGTGTGAGTGTGTGTGTTTGTGTGTCAGTGTCAGCAGCAGTGTTTATGGGTGTAGCATGTGTGTGTAGCAGCAGAGTTTGTGTGTGTAGAGCTGCTGTGTTGTGTGTGTAGAGCTGTTGTGTGTGTGTGTATAGAGCTGCTGTGTTGTGTGTGTGTAGAGCTGTGGTGGTGTGTGTATGTGTGTGTGTGTGTGTGTGTAGAGCTGCTGTGTTGTGTGTGTGTATGTGTGTGTCCTTAGCAGTGTTTGTGGTATAGCAGCAGTGTGTGTGTGTTGTGTTGTTGTATGTGTGTGTAGCAGCAGAGTTTGTGTGTAGAGCTGCTGCGTTGTTTGTGTAGAGCTGCGGTGTTGTGTGTGGGTAGAGCTGCTGTGTTGTGTGTGTGTGTGTGTGTGTGTCCGTAACAGTGTTTATGGGTATAGCAGCAGTGTGTGTGTTGTGTTGTTGTATGTGTGTGTAGCAGCAGAGTTTGTGTGTAGAGCTACTGCGTTGTGTGTGTAGAGCTGCTGTGTTGTGTGTATGTGTGTGTGTGTGTGTGTGTGTGTGTGTGTGTGTGTGTGTGTGTGTGTGTGTGTGTAAAGCAGCTGTGTGTGTTTGTGTGTGTAGAGCTGGTGTGTGTGTGTGTTTGTGTGTGTAGAGCTGTGTGTGTATGTGTGTGTGTGTGTGTGTGTGTGTGTGTCGAGCTGCTGTGTTGTGTGTGTGTAGAGCTGCTGTGTGTGTGTGTGCAGAGCTGCTGTTTGTGTGTGTATTGTGTGTGTGTAGAGCTGCTGTGTGTGTGTGTAGAGCTTCTGTGTTGTGTGTGTGTGTAGAGCTGCTGTGTGGGTGTGTGTGTGTGTGTGTGTGTGTGTGTGTGTGAGCTGCTGTGTGTGTGTGTGTGTGTGTGTGTGTGAGCTGCTGTGTGTGTGTGTGTGTGTAGAGCTGCTGGTGTGTGTGTGTGTGTGTGTAGAGATGCTGTGTTGTGGGTGTAGAGGTGCTGTGTTGTATGTGTGTGTGTGTGTGTGGTGTGCTTGTATGTGTAGAGCTACTATGTGTGTAGAGGTGCTGTGTGTGTGTGTGTGGTGTGTGTGTAGCAGCAGTTTGTGTGTGTGTAGATCTGCTGTGTTGTGTGTTGAGCTGCTGTGTGTGTGTGTAGAGATGATGTGTTGTGTGTGTTTGTGTGTACACAGAGGGGGCAGCAGTGTGTGGATATAAATATCTGCAGTGCAAGAGTATAGAGAGATGGATTCATGTATTTACCATTTTATTTTAATTAAAAAATCTATATAACTATACAGAAGTGTCTATTATTTATGAAATAAGCCTACATTTAGCCTATAATAGTAATAATCCTCTCAGAACAGGGCATAACTGGCAATATTGCCCTGGCTGGGTTAAAACCCCTCGACTTCGCCTCGGGCCTTCAACTCTTCCAACCAGGGCATTATTGGTCAGTAATGCCCTGTTCTTCGGGGATTATTACTTAAATATTATATTTTGTGCTTTGAAATGAAAATATAGTGGTGATTGTGTAATGGTGATGTTTTCCTACCCTTTTTCAAAGTTTTAAATGTTGGTAAGCAGTGATAATGAAATGCATTGATATGGTTTCCTTTCAGTAGAAGAGTGCTGTAGACAGCTGGTAACGGCTTGTTTTAGCAAACTGAAAATAAACTCTCAGATTAGATTTGTCAAAGTGGTTTTATATCTTAATGTTTATATTTGTTATAACATCTGTTGTCCCTTTACAATAATTGTATATACTTTGACTACATTTTTGGGATTAACAAACCAAACTCTGCCTTTATAGAGCACTGACCATATATAAATTGCAGCACAATAATAAGCTGCTATATTTTTACATATTACATAGTGCTGGTGCTTGATTCTATAATGCAACTGACTAAGGGCCTCATGCAGTAAGCGCCGATAAGGCTTTTATCGGCATTTACCCGCCAAAATTGCATTTGCGATTCAGTAAGCGCCGATAAGTGGTCAAAATCGGCATTTTGTCTTCCCGATAAAAATTTATCGGCATGCGGCTGCCGATAACCCACTTATCAGAACTTTTTCTGCACTTTTTGAAATCAGCTGTATTCTAGTAGCCCCGATCAGCTTATCGGTGCTGATCGGCACTCAAAAATGGAGATTTCTACGGCAATTTGTCCCCCCAACTAAAGTTGGCAAGTTGGAGGGGAGAAGAATCGTCAAGGTTGCCGGGACGGCACCTAGAAAAAAAAGCTCATCTCTACATCAATGGAGTCAATGGAGCGGGGACTTTTAACTTTATAGGAGTGTTTACGTTTACGTTCTATTGCTCCTAATAAAAATGTGCTTGGCATTACAGTGTCGATGTGATTCCCTTCATCGTGTCACCGCTTATGTTTATTATTGGTAGAACATTGTACTTTTCTATGTTATGATGTTTTGCGTGTCACATTAGTCTTAATGTTATGATGTGTCAAGGGAAACTCCTATAGTAAACTCTTAAAGGAAGAGGTCACATCATATGAAACATGTTACTTAAGTGTGCTTCAATTTATTATATGATGTAACAGATTTCACACATCTAACAGATCCAGCGTATAGTAATGTTGGTATACATTAGAGAATGCTTTTAATGTGTAACGCATGATCAAATGTAAATGTAGCTGTTTGTTTTCATGTTTACATGTAGTTTGTGACCTCCCTCTTTTGATGACGTCCGCAATTGGACACTCAATAACATTGCATGTTTACATTGTACACGATGCATTATAATCACTTCATGTTAAGTTATACACAGATCTATAATAGTTACTCATTTTTAGAAGATTTAAACATAATCAATAGCAAGTATCCTGATGGCATTAAATTATGCACATGCACATTATAATTAGTTCATGTGAACATGTGACAATAACATGCGAAATTAGACATGTTGCAACGTAATTTTTCAACGGCAATGTCATGGTTGTATCCTAATGAGATGACTGAGTGTTGCGTTCAGAAGTGGTACATGCATTACACATTCCATAAATACTTGCGAATAAATTGTTGTACAAAGCTTAACGTTACATCATTGTCAAATATCATGATTGCCTGGTGAACACACATAAATAATCCTTTTAATTCGTACTGGATACCCGTTTGGAGTTAACAACTTGGATATGTTAATGTAACACATTGCACTTCATCAAGTTACGTGACATCATCACATAGGTATTTAAAGGAGGGCAATTACCTGCGCATTGATAGCTACAGACCTGAAAATGATACGATTGTTCATGAGATGGAGGAAGATTCTATTGGAGGAGAGGCTAGCTGAGGGACAGGATGTCCCAGGGCAAGGAAGGGACAGGGACAGGGACGCGGAGTGAAGAGGGAGAGGGCAAGGAGATGAGAGGAGAAGAGAGAGGAGAGAAGGTGTGCCTCGTCCACGTTTGTACAGGGAGAGAACCATGTTAGATGGGATGAGTGAGGAGGAGATCATAAGTCGGTATCGTTTGAGTTCAGCAGCAATCTTATCTCTTTATTAAGAGATACGGGTAGATTTAGATTTTGTGACAGCCAGAGGTCGTGCAGTCCCTGGGCTTGTTAAAATGCTGTGCTCATTACATTATCTTGCTTCCGCGTCATTCCAGACAACTGTGGGCATAGTGGGCAGGGTCTTGCAATCTACATTATCGCGGGCCTTTACCCAGTTTCTATGTGCACTGAAAGACGCGCTAGGAATTATATTCATTTTCCTACAGAGCACACAGAGTGGCTGGAAGTGAGGAATGGCTTTTATGCCATAGCCGTGATACCATGTGTGATGGGTGCAATAGATTGCACCCATGTTGCTTTGATCCCGCCTAGTCAGAGTGAGCATGCTTACCGCAATTGTAAGCACTACCATTCCCTGAATGTACAGGTGGTATGCGATGCCACGATGAAGATTATGCATGTGGTGGCCAAATTCCCTGGTTCTAGTCACGATTCCTCTATCCTGAGAAACTCATCAGTCTTCCATGCTTTCGAAGAAGGCTATTTTGGACCTGGTTGGCTGGTGGGTGAGTACATATTATGATGTGTTAACAAACAACCCTTGTTTTTCTATGAACTGTTGTATGTAATAATGTTAACACAAATTGTTTCATATTTGTGCATGATGGATTATAGGTGACTCAGGATACGGAATTAGGCCGTGGCTGTTGACCCCGGTGGCAAACCCTCAATCTGAAGCAGAGGAGAGGTATAATGTTGCACATATATCTACACGATCCGTCATAGAGAGGACATTTGGGCTTCTGAAAACACGATTCAGGTGTTTAGATAGAACTGGTGGGGCACTTCAATATAAGCCTGCTAAAGTGTCAGATATTGTAATTGCATGTTGCATTTTGCACAATCTGGCACTCCGCAATAATTTAGAAACCGACATACGTCAGGGCTTGGAGGAGGAGCATCCCGTAAATTTACCAGCTGACACTGAGCAAACAGCCTGTGGTGTGGAGACACGTCGTAATGTGATAAACACATATTTTTCATGTAAGCAAATACATATATGTTCATAGTACTACATAGATGTATTAATTCATTGTAATGATAAATACATGTGTCCAAATACCATTCACCAGGAAACAGATGAATATGGTTCTCCCACCTTTCTGTTCTCTGCTGTGTGGACAATTGCATGTGGCACCGGTATGTCATTAATCAACAGGTTGTATTCTACTTCTTACCACTAAAAGGTGTTGTGTGTATGTGATGGAATAATGTGTACTAAATCTATATTTTCTGTACATGCTATTTTTGGTTATGCATAAACAATAAACCTACTATGTCGATAGCCAATAGCTAGTGCAATATGGTTACATACAATTTTTCTTTTGGAGTGTGACATGTGTGTCACAATGATGTGTAGACTATTGTGTATTTAAGATCATACTTGACGTATTCTATATTTTGTTTATCTACACTTGGTGGTTATTGTACAGTGTGTTTTAAAATCATTACGTACATTACATAACATGTCATTATTACAACGTAACAACATCCATTCATGCACAAGAGTGATGTTAACACTCAATGCATGTTTGTATGAAATGACCCAAATGTGGTAACATTGCAATGTATGTCATTATTTATTCTCTCACTTCATCTTCATGTTGATTAATACATTGTCACATGTGTATGTATAAGTGAAAGATGTGTATTGATTTGACATACATGTTACATTTGTGAAAATGTTAACACCATTCCAAAGTATATTTCTTTGGATTCACATTTTGTTCAGAATCATTCAAAACAATGACAATGTTCCGAAGAAATTTTATATTTCATTCACATTACTTATTAATAATGATCATGATCCTTTATAACAACTGTTAACATATGAACATAAATGAAGTATACATTTACATACGCACACATTTCATCAACATAGTGTTTGTGTGTGTTTTTGTTTTTGTCTGATGCATGTATTTCTACCAGAAATAATATCAACCTACATAATAATGTTGTTTTTATCATCGGCATCACTTAGCTATGTATGTGTTTAACGTGTAATAATAACACTACACTATAGTTAATCGTGTGAATGAAATGTACACACAAATGTTCATGGTTTAATGATCTGTACATAACATTCATTAGCTCATGATTGTTCGGTTAGCACTACAACCTAGGTGATAAAATAACATTCACATGACTACAACGTTTCTATCACCTCCCTATTGTTATTGTTTACGTTCAGATACAATGTCTACGAGTTGTTATGTAGCATTTACATTCTTTGACAAGTCACACGTGAGATTATTATATATAGTAGATTAATGTGTTTGCTGAGTGATAATGTTGGTTGCATATATCACATGACAATACATATAATGTTAGTAGAAAAGAAAAACATATCAATATAAGTACTAACTGCAGTGCTTAGCAAAATCATTAAGATAATTAAGTGCATAGTAAATATTTGCACAATAGGATAACATTATGTAGTGATTGTTAATCTGCGCACCAATCATTGCAAGCATCGTTACATATTTATTATAATTGTTGTTTGCTAGTCGTCACAATCATCTAATATAACGATTGGCCCATCTGAAATCATACATTTGTCCCATGTATTCATCCTCGACATCTGTGAAATACAGCAAACACATGATGTTCAAACATTGCACATTTATCTATGTTTCAGCATGAGAACGCTTAACACATCTCTATATGATTGTGGATATTCACGAATAATTTACGTATATGTTTAAACTGCAAGGATCAAACTAAAGATACAGAACTATCTCAGTTTCAAATGGCGTTGCTCGCATTACTACTGATATGTTTGTTCCGGTGCCTGCATCCATAATAATGTGCGCGCACAACGTGTGTTGCGCGTGCACGTCACGAATGTGTGGACTAAGTCTTAGCGCATGCGCAAAACGATGTGTACGCTGTGCGTTCAATACATGTCCCTCCATGGTGCTGCTAGCAGTACACATATCATGGCTGAAAGTTATGATATGGAAGCGAAACAAATTCACTTCTACACACGTACATATCTAAACTTTGTAAACGGACGTGTGCCCACGGCCAAAACGGACGATCAGCCAATGAGCATAAAAAATACGTGTGACGTCATGTTAAGGCACCGTGAAATGCATGCAAACACCCCTCCCACTGAATGAACATTGGCCTCCAGCGCTGTGCACGCACCGCCCCACCGACGCACGCGCATGACACACTGCACTGACCGTAACAATAAGCTACGGGCACAGCCAATACTGTTTCACGCGTGCACGTCGGTTGGGGGGGGGGCTTGCATCGGTAACATTTTTAAGGACGCCTTTGGACATGACCACGTTCCTACGTCATATGTGGGCGACACATTGTTTTTATATGTTGAATGCTAAACAATGAGGTGTGTGTGTGTGTTATAGTTAGTGTAACCTTTAGAAATTATACTTTAAAAGCGATAATAATCTATGATTTAGGACTCCGTCACCAATGTGTACTAATGGTTCATCATGTAGTCTATTGTTATAGGAAATTATGTATTTGTGAACTCTACATGTAAGGCTGTCTGCAATGTTACGCTGTATCCACTCATTTGGCTAACAAATTGTTTATATTATTAATATACACATATATAATTTGAGTAAAGGCATAACGAAATTTGTATTTACCATTCTTGTAGAAGTCAAAACTGATTTGGCTGCAACAACTCGCTCCAGGAAGGTACAACAGTATCATCCATGGTTGAGGCAACCGTTGAATCCTGAATCAGACACATCTCCGTGAGGCCGTCAAATGGATCTGCAGTGGCTTCTTCAAACAAGACGTCCGGAGGTACGTACAGTTGTTGGTTGTTTTCACCTTCACATTCGTATTGGCCATATAAGTTTGGATACATATCATAGTAGTTATGTCCATCTTGCATCTGGTCTTGATGAATGGACGGTGCAGGTATATCAGCAGACGCGACAGTCTGTGCGGCTTGAATGTAACTGGTATTAGGCAAAAATATGCTATTTAACAGAAGATATGTTCCATGTTCCATGGTAAGTTTAAATGATGAAGCAACATGCCAGCATCCATATCGTTGATCTTGACGATCATGGACACGCTCAAAACATTCATTTGAGGATAAAGTGAAACGTACAGAAGTTTTAAAATTTATTTGTTTGGCTGTTTCTTGGTAGTATGGATATTTGTTTTGGATAAAGGCAAAGATTTCACCCATGGTTGCCTTTTTCTCTGGCGTTGACTCGATTGCTTCATAAATCATAAATTTGTATGATTTTCGTGGATTGCTGTGCAATGTGGAAACTACTGCCATTTCTTCGCTCTTCCAGTGTACAGTGTCTACGTTGAACGCATAGGGATGTGTGATGAATGTGTGAATAGTTACATGTTATCTTCGCGGTTTGTTCCAAGGTAAGAATACAACCGAACAGTTATACGCCTAGGTTTTCTCCCACAAGAAATTTGTTACAATAATTGGCTGAAATTCTTTGTCTAAGATACTCTCTTTTTACAGGAATCGAAACTTTACTTTCAGCTTAGGCAATCAAAATGTGCAAAACAAGTTTACTCTTATAAGTACAATAACAATGTGTGTGAAATCATCTACAGTGCTATGATGAACAGATTTCTACACTTAGCTAAAATTAACCATACACACACATATCTCTCTTTGTCTCTCTTTCTGTCTTTCTCTCTCTCTCTTTCTCTCTCGGTTTCTCTCTCTGTTTCTCTCTCTCTCTCTCTGTTTGTCTCTCTCTTGATTTATAGATATATATAGAGATATATATATATATATAGAAATAAATATATCTATAATGAAATATATATAGATATATATATATACAGTGTTCGACAAACCTATACATTTGCACGCCTCGGGCGAGTGGATTTAACATCGTGGCGAGCTCCTATTGGCCCAAGCAGCACACGTGTGGTACTAGGGGGCGAGTAGATTTTTTTGTTCGGCGAGTAGATTTTTTGGTGATTTGTCGACCACTGTATATATATATATATATGTATATATATATATATATATTTAACTATATATTGTATGTGTATATATATAGTGTGTATGTATGTATATACATTGGTACATATATATTTATATTATAACACATGTTTTCCAGCTTATGTTTGTAATACCTGTTACCCTTTATGGTTATATTTGGGGACCGGCCGGTCATCAAATTCAGTGGGATCTTTGATTCTCTCTGTCTTTGCTAGGATCCACCTCCTCTGCCCCTCTTTTTTCTGTCATCTGGGTGTCCATTTTAGAGGTTTTGTACATTTAGCATTTGTTTGGGATTGGAGCTTTGACTGTGTCTTCCCCGTCTGGTATTGTTTTTATATGTATGTCTTTTTTACTGTGTTTCATGTGTTTTTCTGGTCCATGATTAATAAACCCTGTTGTACTAATATTCATACGTTTCCTTGATCAGAGTGCTTCATTTGAGATTTCTGTCTTTTTTGTGTATTAATCTATTTCTTTCCCATAGCACCGCCACTTGCCTTTATTTTGGATTATTTGTGGTTAGTGATCAGAATTTGAGTCTTTAGGTTTTTGATGCGGTTATATTTGTGGTTTTGTATGTATATATGTGTGTATATATAATGTGCGTGTATATGTGTATATGTGTATATATTATATATATATATATGTGTGTATGTGTGTGTATATATATATATATATATATATATATATATATATATATATATATATATATATATATATATATATATATATATATATATATATATACTGCTACATTGAAGGCCTTGTTGTGTGCAAACAGGCCTTGCTGTAATTATATTAACAGTTCATTAAAGTTTATAACATTACTGGGTCAGTATGTTTGACGGCCTAATTGAGTCAGCTGTGTAGAAATTCTATTTAACAGCAAAGAAGGCCTCTTAGCAGCCATGAAGGCCTGTACTGTTCATTCTGATTATATATATATTATATATAGAGTGCAAAACTAAAGGCATTGATGGGTGTACTGTAAGCAGGCCTTGTTGTAATCATTTTCAAAGTTCAATACAGCTTAGTGAATTAGGGGCTCACTCATACTGATACCATAATTGTAGCAAGTGTCCTAACATTTATATCTCATTAACACAAGGCCTGTTTGCTGACAACACTGGCAGAGATATATATCTCTATATCTTGTGACAAACGGCTTACTCCGGGGCTCTGCCGCCTGTACGGTCTTTTAGGGTAGGTTAAATGACGAGGCGTCACATGCTGTTCCTTTAAACAGGCTATGCCTGGTTTATTCAGTCCCAGGCACTGAGACTGCCACAGTGCATACAACAGAAACACATCAAAACAAAAAGCTGCTCACCTGAGCGATAACTTAACTTAGGTATTTCCCTAACTCAGGGTGGAAGTGGCTTTTCCACTTCCAACAACAAAATAAGTAACTTCGCAGTTTTAGACAAAAAAGAACAGAATGTTTTAACCTGTTTGGGGAGAGACTTTCCCCCTCTCTGCTACCAGTAGCCTTCCTGCCTCCAGGCTCTTGGGGGAGAGGGGAGAGGAAACAGGAAATCTGTTTTAAGTACCTGATTTCTAATAAGCAGGACAGGTGACAGAAATCAGGCAGCAAACAAACTCTGGTCTGGATCCCTCATCCCTCAGTTCCAGCACTTGCCAAACTGTGGGATGGAGTGCATGTATTATGAGGCTGCCTTGTTCTGCCTAAACAGAACAGAAACTGTTCAGTATCCTGGGAGCCCTATATATGGAATTTATTACCATCCCCTGGTTTCTGTCACATATCCTCCCCCCCAGCTCAGACCCCAAGGGATGAGCGACCATGGATATTAGGGAATGCATCCTTGACAACCCGTCGGCATTGCCATGTTTGTGCCCTGACCTGTGTTCCACAGAAAATTTAAAGGGTTGTAGGCTTAGGAACCACCTGGTCACTCTAGCATTCTTCTCTCTGTTTTGACACATCCAGGTAAGGGGTGCATGATCTGTGACCAACCGGAATTTTCTCCCCAACAGAAAGTATTTGAGTGTCTCTACAGCCCACTTTATTGCGAGACACTCTTTCTCGACTATGGAGTAATTTTTTTCCTGGGGATTTAGTTTTCTACTTAAATAAAGGATGGGGTGATCCTCACCTTGAGACTCCTGGGAGAGTACCGCGCCCAGCCCTACCTCAGATGCGTCGGTTTGGACTACTCTCTCTTTGGAGAAATCAGGTGTGACCAACACTGGATGGGCACAGAGAGCTTCTTTCAGGCTTCTAAAGGCCTGTTCGGTTTCGGGGGACCACTTTACCATTAGCGGTCCTCTTGCTTTTGTGAGGTTGGTTAGTGGGGTTGCTTTAGTTGCAAAATTGAGAATAAACTTTCTATAGTACCCACTTAACCCCAAAAAGGTCCTTACTTGTTTTTTTGTAACTGGCCTTGGCCAATTTTGTATCGCCTCTACTTTGAGTGTTTGGGGTTTGAGTAAACCTCTGCCAATAGAATACCCCAGATTCTTGGCCTCCTCCAGACCAATAGTGCATCTAGCGGGGTTAGCAGTTAGTCCAGCAGACCGAACTGCGTCGTGCACAGCTTGGACCTTTGGAAGGTGGGATTGCCAATCTTCACTATGGATTACCACATCATCCAGGTAGTCGGCAGCATACCGAGCATGTGGTTTTAAAATTTTATCCATCATTCTTTGGAATGTGGCGGCAGCTCCATGTAAGCCAAAAGGCAGCACCCTATACTGAAAGAGGCCGTCTGGGGTTGAGAAGGCTGTCTTTTCTTTTGCCCTTTCTGTGAGGGGAACCTGCCAGTACCCTTTTGTTAGGTCTAGGGTTGTGAGATATCGGGCTTTGCCCAGTCTCTCTACAAGTTCATCTACCCTGGGCATAGGATAAGTATCAAATTTTGACACCGCGTTTAGTTTCCGGTAGTCATTACAAAACCTTGTTGTACCATCTGGCTTTGGGACTAAAACTATAGGGCTGTTCCACCCACTTTGGGATTCCTCAATTATGCCTAGTTTTAGCATTTTTTTAACCTCTAAACTTATAGCCTCTCTTTTGGCCTCTGGGATTCGGTACGGTTTAAGGTTAACTCGGACCCCCGGTTCAGATACTAGGTCATGTTCAATTACGCTAGTTCTACCTGGCTGTGTAGAGAAGACTTCTTTGTTTCTTCTCACTAAATTTTGAACCTCTCGTTTCTGATGAACGGACAGGGTTTCAGCTATGCTAACCTCTGGGTCAGTTTCTCGATTCTCTGACTGACCTGGGGGTACTAGGGTTAACAAGACCTCTCTATCTTTCCAGGGCTTAAGTAGGTATATATGGTAAATTTGCTCAGGCTTCCTCCTACCTGGCTGTCTCACCTTATAATTTACTTCTCCCACTCTTTCCAAGACCTCATATGGCCCATGCCACTTAGCAAGGAATTTACTCTCTATGGTGGGAACCAGAACTAGCACCCTATCGCCTGGAAAAAAAATTCTGACCCTAGCACCCTTATTATACATATTCCTCTGTGCTTCTTGAGCTTTTTCCATGTGTTCCCTCACTATAGGTAGGACTGCAGCTATGCGGTCCTGCATCTGGGCAACATGCTCTATTACACTTCTGTAAGGGGTAACCTTGTGTTCCCAAGTCTCTTTGGCTATATCCAGTAAGCCCCTTGGGTGTCGGCCATACAATAGTTCAAACGGGGAGAAGCCTGTGGATGATTGGGGAACTTCCCTAATGGCAAATAACAGGTATGGTAACAAACAATCCCAGTTTTTCCCATCCTTATCGACCGCCCGGCGTAACATGCTCTTTAAGGTTTTATTGAACCGTTCCACTAAACCATCTGTTTGTGGATGATAGACTGAGGTTCTGAGATGCTTGATTTTTAGGAGTTTACATAACTCTTTTGTTACTTGGGACATAAAGGCTGTTCCTTGGTCAGATAAGATCTCTTTAGGAATTCCGACCCGGGAAAACAGAACTATTAACTCTTTTGCTATGTTTTTAGCAGAGGTGCTACGTAGGGGAACTGCCTCCGGATATCGGGTGGCATAATCTAATATTACCAATATATGCTGATGTCCCCAAGCAGACTTTATTAGGGGTCCTACTAGATCCATAGCAATCTGGTCAAATGGCACCTCTATTATGGGAAGGGGTACCAATGGGCTACGGTACGCTTTGAACGGGGCGGTGATCTGACATTCTAGGCATGGGGAGCAATAATTTGTCATTTCTGCCAGAAGCCCAGGCCAATAGAAGCTTCGGAGAACCTTTTCTTTTGTCTTTTCCACCCCTATGTGTCCCCCCAATGGGTGACTATGTACGAGGTGTAATACTACATTACGGAATGTCCGTGGTACCAACAATTGTTTAGTTGTAACTGATTTCCTTTTATCAACCCGATATACTAGGTCATTCTCTACCTCGAAGTAGGGGTAGGCAAGTGACCTATCTGGTTGGCCAGGAGTACTATTCTGGTCCCGTATATTCCCCCTTGCTACCTCTAATGTGGGGTCTTCCCACTGGGCCTTCTAAAAACTCCCAGGACTGACCTCTAGGTCAGCGAGGGTCTTATCCTGTTCTGGGGTGGTAAGTGCCTGTTCAACATCTTGATTTGGGGTATTCCCTACCAAGGTAGCCATGGGGAAGGGAATTTTACAGCACTCCTCCTTTCCCCCCTTCTTATTTGGGCCCTCGTCAACCTCTATTTCTGAAAAAGGGAAAGGATTTGTTTCTTCTGTTACTTCGTTATGGTCCGCTATTCAACTCTGGGTGCTATTCTGAGAGGAGGACCACATTTTTAGAAAATGGGGAAAGTCGGTCCCTATTAACACATTATGTGCCAGTTTGGGTACAATACCCACTTTGAAATCTAAAGAACCAAACTCTGTTTCAAAAAAACATCAACAGTGGAATATTCATGATTATCCCCATGTATACAACAAATTGCTACTCTTTGTGAACTCTTTACCTGTTTCTTCTTCATGGGCAACAGGTATTCGGACACTAGTGTGACCATGCTCCCAGAGTCAAGAAGTGCCCGAACCCTCTTACCATTAACCTTTACAAATGCCCACAGATAGTTATTCAAGGGGTCCTCTGGGCTAGGGCCCATACATTGGGACCACAGCGAATAAGGTTCAACGCTGTTGCATTGCATGGGTTCAGCATTTAGTGGACAGACTTTCGCGGTGTGGCCCCTCTCATAACAATTTACACATTTAGGTACATAGTCTGTGTCCCATTTAGAGCCTTTTTTCGGCTCCCATGTTGGCTGTTGCCCTTAGTGTGTGAGCCACTGTTGCTGGTGCTGTGTGAAGGCGGTCGTCGCTCTTCAGCCCCCCTTAACCCTGGTACCCTTTTACCGTCTCTGGAAGAGTCCTGGAACTTTGGGTAGTGGGGTTGCTCCACGACTATGGGTTGCGGGTGCTCTTCTGCTGCATTGTACCTTTCTACGAGGGCCACAAGCTCGTCTGCATTGTGGGGGTCACTCTGACTGACCCAACGGCGTAGGGCAGAGGGAAGTTTCCTCAAGAACTGGTCCATGACCAACCGTTCCACGATGTGGCTTGCTGAGTTGATCTCGGGTTGTAGCCACTTCTGAGCGAGGTGGATGAGGTCATACATCTGGCTTCGGGTGGCTTTATCCATCGTGAAGGACCATGCATGGAACCTTTGGGCACGAACAGCCGTGGTTACGCCGAGGCGGGCGAGGATCTCGAACTTCAATTTTGCATAGACGTTAGCTTCGGCTGGCTCTAGATCAAAGTAAGCCTTCTGGGATTCGCCGCTTAGGAAGGGTGCGATTAGACTGGCCCACTCAGCTTCTGGCCATCCCTCTCTCTGTGCCGTGCGTTCAAACGTGAGAAGATAGGTTTCCACATCATCTGAGGGCCCCATCTTCTGAAGGTAGTGGCTTGCCCTGATCATTTTCAGGACTGGGACTGCTTCTGCCAGTGGAAGGTTACTGATAGTCCCCCGCAGGATCTCGAGTTCCTGCTGTAAGCCCTGAGTGAACTGTTGTTGCTCCTCTCTCAGCAAGCGGTTTGTCTCTTACTGGTTTGCATTCGCCTGTTGCTGGTTTGCATTAGACTCTGGCTGGTTTGCATTAGTCTCTTGCTGGGCTATTAACAGCTGTCGCTGGGTTTCATTCGCCTGTTGCAGGGCGTCATTCTCGTCTTTCTGGACAGCGACATTGCGTACCAGCGCACTCACCACGTCTTCCATCTTGTTAGGAGAGAAAAAAAAACTTTTTTTTTTTTTTTTTTTTTTTTAAAGTTCTTTAACCCGCAGACCTTTTAGTGTTCTGCCCGCATTCTCCACCATATGTGACAAACGGCTTACTCCGGGGCTCTGCCGCCTGTCCGGGACTGTTAGAACACGGTCTTTTAGGGTAGGTTAAATGACGAGGCGTCACGTGCTGCTCCCTTAAACAGGCTATGCCTGGTTTATTCAGTCCCAGGCACTGAGACTGCCACAGTGCATACAACAGAAACACATCAAAACAAAAAGCTGCTCACCTGAGCGATAACTTAACTTAGGTATTTCCCTAACTCAGGGTGGAAGTGGCTTTTCCACTTCCAACAACAAAATAAGTAACTTCGCAGTTTTAGACAAAAAAGAACAGAATGTTTTAACCTGTTTGGGGAGAGGCTTTTCCCCTCTCTGCTACCAGCAGCCTTCCTGCTTCCAGGCTCTTGGGGGAGAGGGGAGAGGAAACAGGAAATCTGTCTTAAGTACCTGATTTCTAACAAGCAGGACAGGTGACAGAAATCAGGCAGCAAACAAACTCTGGTCTGGATCCCTCATCCCTCAGTTCCAGCACTTGCCAAACTGTGGGATGGAGTGCATGTATTATGAGGCTGCCTTGTTCTGCCTAAACAGGACAGAAACTGTTCAGTATCCTTGGAGCCCTATATATGGAATTTATTACCATCCCCTGGTTTCTGTCACAATCTCTATATATCAGTTAATACACACACACACACACACACACACACACACACACACACACACACACACACACACACACACACACACACACACACACACACACACACACACACACACACACACACACACACACACACACACACACACACACACACACACACACACACACACTGTGTATGTGTGTGTGTGTGTGTGTGTGTGTGTGTATACATATACATATATAGATAGAGATACAGAGAGACTACAGATATATTCATACACACTTACAGATCTGTTATTGTAACCAAAAATCATACATGATCACATGCCAACATTGTGAACTATGAATGAAGATTAAGGTAAGTAATGTCTTACAGAGTTAAGACACAAGAAAACATAACATTAAAATGTATGCTGTTATATGGGTACTTACTTAAAGTTGTATGTCAATAATATTATCATGAAATGACTATCTACATTACAAAAATAACCCAGATACATCTCATCTTGAACAAGAGTTAGGTGAATGTCATCTTCCATTAACATGCCAAGTGTGTAATAATGTTATACCACGAATCAACTGATGATTATTAGATATTTATATGTTATAAAATATACCTTCATTCAGTCAGTGAGCATTTATAAACATTCATGTGTACAAGGACATACTTGAATATTATCAAGCATCTGTACATGATCATACATACACTATGCATGAAAAAGTCTGCAGTAAACAATACCAGTACACCGAAAAATTTAGTGAATGTGATTATTTATTTTTGTTTATCCTTTTGAGAGCGAGTCACAGGCCTGCTTGTTGACTTTTGTGTTTGCTTTTCCCTCTGCCAAGTACTCTCGCCTTAACTGTACCACTTGTACTGGCCTGTGGCAGTTCTGTGGCACTGGGTGTGGCCTGTGGCACTTCAGGGGCACTGGGTGTGGGCTGTGGCACTTCAGGGGCACTGGGTGTGGGCTGTGGCACTTCAGGGGCACTGGGTGTGGGCTGTGGCACTTCAGGGGCACTGGGTGTGGGCTGTGGCACTTCAGTGGCACTAAGTGTGGGCTGTGGCACTTCAGGGGCACTAAGTGTGGGCTGTGGCACTTCAGGGGCACTGGGTGTGGGCTGTGGCAGTTCAGTGGCACTGGGTATGGGCTGTGGCTGTTGTGAAACACGACAAACATTGCAACAGTGGTGGTGGAGCACTTTCTTGTGTTTGTGTTTTTTTCTTCTTCCAAAAGCTGGTGATTAGTAATTGTTGCCCAAACTTTCTTTTGGGTGTCTCATTTGTAGGTGTCGGTTCCATCTTTTCAACAGATGATGTAAGCGGTTGGATGTTGACAGGGACTTGCACAGAACTTGCACCTACTGTACCGGTATCATCCTGAAGTGGGGAATGAAGAAGTGATGACTCTGGAGAAAAAGTAGCAGTATGTAAAGATCCATCCTCTGATGGGGTAAAGTGGAATTGTTGTTCTCTTGCTGTACTCCTAAACTGATTGGCTTGGCTTACATTCAGAACTAGTGCTTGTAATGTCCTGTTTAGATTTTGGATTTCTTTAGGAACTTGGATGATGACATTTTTTATTTGTGACATTTCAGATATTGACCTTTCATGCATCCTTTCATGCAGTGACATCATCCTTTCATGCATTGACATCATTTCTGAATGGCGACGATTTTCTTCACCCAAGATTCGTTCTTCAGAAGCTGCAATAGCTGAGTAGGTGTCACGAGCAGGAGGACTTGAATGCTGTGTTAATCCAGGAGTGTCAACATCTTCATGGTCACTTGAGTGAATTTGTCCTTGAGCGGCAACATCTGGTTCTACAAATAAAGAAAGACATTATGAACTGCCATGGAACTTTCACTTTGTTTTCACTATAATGATAGTTGTCCTCATAGTGGAACACATAACATGTTTCCATAATTTATTATTTGTGTCCAATTAAAAGATGATGCTTGAAGTAACAATGATGTTTCGACTCAGTGTGAAAGAAGAATGAATTAAAGGTTGTTATAACATCACAACTCCTAGCTGATACTTTAAAACAGACACAATACATGTTGTCATGAAACACTACATCTCCTGTGACAATAACTGATGTGAAGTTCATTACATGTGAAAGGCATTTATTTAGCATGGAAAATGAAATGCTTCAAATGTACACATTATATGGGCTGCACCTCATACACTCACCTTCCATTCTTGATGATGACCTTGATGAGACAGGTGAGGGGACGTGTTCAGTGTCACGTGACACAGGTGACACAGGAGCAACTATATAGAAGAATAACATTAGAATTTAGTTGTCATGTGTACATAATTAACATGAAGTATCTGTAGTGGGAGTAGTTATGGCTAAATATCAGCATCCCATAACGAAATCACAATGATATGGTTAGGGCAATCTGTATATTATCCATCTTTACATAAATGTACATGTGAACCTAATCGGCACATTTATTGTAAACACCATACAACATACATACAACATACATACAACATACAATGTTCATGCAGGAATGCGTTATAAAATTAACTGTTCTGTTGTACATACACTGCATATGTTGTGTAGTAATATAGCTAGAATAATGTACATCACTACCATGAAAGCAAAGTTGACTCTGCTTAGAATTCAGCACCTAATTGTGGAAATGTGTATGAATGTGTTTAGAGATCTGTCAGAACATTTAAAAGAAGCAGGTGTAGTGCTCAATGTGGCTGACACTCAGCAACACATGCAGTGTGTCGCTCACAGATGATACTGGTATGATAAGGTGGCGTATCTATAACGTTACAAGAATATATGACTGAACGAATGACTAACGTACGTTTTAATATATCGTGGACTGGTGGGTGAAAGTAGTCAGATAATTACCATTTCAAATGAATATGATGAACTTCTGTTCACCTTGGCAGCTTCTAACAACTGTAGTCCCTCCCCCAAGACTTGACACCACCCTGACCTTTTAGTTGCTTCTACCACCTGTAAGCCGTCCCACAAGACTTGACCCTACCATGACCCTGTGATCTGGCTCTCTGCCCGACACCACCCCCTCTGTTCACCTCTATGCTGTGATTACATATTAATTGCAGCTGGTTTCACACACCGGTACATGAGCGAAATAAAAAAACTGTATGAAGTGAGCTACATATGAACACAATTAAATACCATATGGTACATGTTCCTATTTATGCTCACATTATACTACATGAAGCGAAAAAAGAGCTTTAATAAAACATAACGGAATTTGTTTGTGAAAATTATTCATGTTCGCCTTTGAATTCACAATATTCCATGCAAGACTTGATTACGCAGTAATGGCCTTTTTATAGGTGTAACATAGATTATCACTAATATATATATTATATGTATCGACACATACATGAAATAGTGAATTATGCATTTGTGTGCACAGACACAGTATAACGAAGTTATACATTACTGTGACAAAGAATGACTGCGGGTGTGCTTTGTTGTTATGCATGTTAACCCATTGTTTGTAAAAAGATTCCAACATACATTCAGCTTTCAACTATAGGGCAAAGATGTTGAATGCTTTGTAAAGTAGAAGGTTGCAGTGTGTGTTATTTGGAAGATCATTACACATAATCCCTTCATGCAGGTCAAGTTGTGTATGTTTACTCATAATGATGTCATCCACGATAGCTGAGCCAATAACTGTTTCCAAACACACATAGATATATATAATATTTATTTGTTTTTTAGGACAACTATATATAGATTATCTATATATATATATATATATATATATATATAGATAGAGCATACAGTTGTGTTTGCATATTTGCTTTCCTGTGGAGGGTTTTTGTCACTTTTTTTACTCACCATAACTTAACTCAGTATTATGGTATATAGATACTGTAGAGATATATATATATATATATATATATATATATGTGTTCTTCTTTGTGCTTTGTTAGAACATATTGATTTTATGGCAAATCTTTTGAATGGGAAATGCGGATTTAAAACATCCCTGACTGTTCTCTTATGATGCCGGTGAAAAACCGGTTGAAATCCTTTTTTCGTTCTGTAAGAAACAATAAGATTACAATACAATTAATTATTATTGTAAGATTACAATCACAAATTATATTTTTGTGTATACAGTAGTTATATATATATATATATATATATATATATATATATATAGAGAGAGAGAGAGAGAGAGAGAGAGAGAGAGAGAGAGAGAGAGAGAGAGAGAGAGAGAGAGAGAGACATATATACAGATATATATGTAGGTATTGGGAAGAAACTATAAGTTGCAGCGGAAATATAGATAAGAACTGTAACATACGACACGCGTAGTACAGTAACATTTGTCACCTGGTGGAAATTGAGCCGAATAAATTCTGATATCTCTGTCCCCTGGCAAACCCTCCACGACGACAGGAAGAAATTTTTCACGCAATTGCTCCTTCAATGGAGTTAACATTAGAGCTTGTGCTGGCAGCCCACCTCCAGTGGCAGAAGCATGCATCCGTTGTGCTTGGATTTTTTTCTTTAAATTCGCCCTGATATAATCAAATCTGTTCCGACAATTCGCGCGGTCCCTGACATGATTCCCACACGCAGACACAGCCAATGTTATTTGATCCCACATTTCTTTTTTGGAGGCTGAACTTGTCCGCCCTTGAAATACATACAAAATATATGACGTTAATTATTATTAGAAAAACGAGCAGTTTCCGACACTGCTACCTGTTCCAAGTGATACCAAACATGCTGGTTTAGGTTGAATATGTGTACCACATGAGCATTTATGTGGAAACATACAAATCTAAGGAAGCTTGCATGAATATTGTATGAACTTTGGCAAACTTTTTAGACTGATTGTTATGGTCGTTATAAAGCATGAAGGATTATGTGTGTAACAATTAACTTTAATTGATAGATATTAGAGAATTATAGTTTGATATTAAGACATCTCACATGAGATAGGATAACATGTCTTTGAACAATCAATGCAAAGATACACTTACCTAGTAAATGCCCATACAGCAGGTCATAGTGCTCCAAAATCCCTGTGACAAGAACTCTGTTTTCCTCTTCATTGAAACGAGGATTACGTGGCCGCTCCAAATGTTTACTCCGACCACGTGCTGCCACAGAGCTTGGCTGCTGCTGACTGGACTCTCCTTCTTCCAATGTAAGAGACTCCAAAAGCAGCCCACCACCAACCACCCCACCACCAGATACCCCAACAGCACCACCACCAGACACCCCAGCAGCATCACCACCAGACACCCCAGCAGCACCAGCAACAGACACCCCAACAGCACCAGCAACAGACACCCCAGCAGCACCAGCAAAAGAGCCACCAGCAGCACTCGCACTCACAGCAACACCACTCGCTCTCCCAGCAACACCATTCGCACTCGCAGCAACAGCACTCCCCTGAATCCTACGTTCACTCAGACGTGTACTCACACGACTACCAGTACCACTCACACCAGCATCACTCCTCCCACGTCTTTCGGCCATACCTATAGCACTCACAAAGAACAGAAAATAAATTTAAACACAATCGCACTGAACACTTACAAAGTGAAAACAACACAAAGCTGTTAACAAAACAACACAGGACAAACCTCTCACAATACACAACAACTCTCAGTCAATATGAAATATGTAAATCACCCAGCTCTGTGTGTGTCTCTCTCTCTCTCTCTCTCCCAACAACACAGAGAATGAATAAAAATACACGCTGCCTTTAAATGGGCCGCTCAATCAAAAACATGCTTGCTTCGGCAGATTCAGCAAGAAGTTTCATTGGTGAAACTAACACCACCTCGCCATGCACGCCGATACACCTGTGTGTGATCGTCAAATCATCGCCAGAGTGGGAACAAATGTTTTAGGCTTGATTCGGAAGGGATTCGGCACGTATTGCATACGGCGAGGGAAAATCGGCACAATCATGCCGATAAGGAACACTTGGTGAGAGGACTTTTTCGGCGCTTACTGCATAGAGCCCTAAGTTGATACTTGGTCTGGGACATTTGCTCGCAGTAATTTCTCTGCGTACAAATGACCGCAGGAACTTTGCCACGATGCAACCCGTTGTCGCAGGCCACTTCACATCTTACATAAGTGCGTTACCCTTAAAAAATCTCACATCACTACATTTACATGGGGGTAAAAAACTCAGGGTCAGTAGAAACATCCTCAGAATGCCTAAGGAGGCGGGGGTCTTGGTCTTCCATGCATATATTCATATTATAAAGCAACTTAACTGGTGGCGTGTTCACGCCGACCCCACACTTAGAAGGTGGGTGGAATTAGAGGTGTTGAGAAAGCAATCTATAATAGGGGTTGATAGATGAGTGGAAGATCGATGCCTCCGCCGATCCTACAATAATCAGACTCACCAGGATAGATGTTAAAATTGCTTCTTTATTAAACTACAGTGGCGGCCGACCTGAGTCTAAATCAGCTAGATCCGCGATTTTCAGATTATCCCGGTTATGTGCGGTTTTGTGTCGTTTTCGCCCGGAGTGAACTGCGTTATTTTTACGCTCGTGATATTAGCATTTTATTCTCGCTGTCTGCAATACTGCAATGCCATGTAAAAACTCAGGGGGGCGTTTGCGAGCCGTTGTCTTGGAAGTCAAATACCTTCACGGTTCAACCTACGTCAGTTCACAGTCTGTGTGTGCGCGCGCAGTAATTGTAAATTTGCATATTTAAAGTATACATGCATTTGCAGTGCTGTTCTGCAGCACAGTACAGTATGTCTCATTTGAAAATTGTTGAAACGCATAGGCGTGTACTGTACTGTAACTGTGTCACATTTCGGCATATACAGCGCTCTCCCCTCGCTCGGGATAATTAACTGCACTGCAGGGTATTTCAACTTCTTATCTTCTGTGCAATGCAGTACATCTCTCCCACACCATTCCTTTGAATGTGTGTCTGGTTTCAATCACATTCCTGCTTGACAGCAGGAATTTACTGCGCATGCGCCTGTAACTACGCCGACCACTGCTTGCTTGAGTGAGTGAAAAATTTTTTTTTTATTGTAATTTTTTTATTTTTATTTTCTCCACAAGCCTGAAAAAACCATCTTACTGTATTACGATATTCAATCTGTGCTGTACAGTAACTTTTGTCTGCAACCCTGTGCGTTTGACTGCACATGGTTGATTTGTGTGCTTTTTACGTACTGTATTTGGGGGTGTATTATTATGATGAACTGCCTTTTGAAATGAAAGTATGTCTTTAGCTTTGAACTTCATCCGGCTGTCTTTAATTTTTGGAATCTTGCCATTGTGTTTTTAATACGTCCATAGCCGAGCTTCAAAGCCTCACTGCCCCTGCGTGTAATCCTTGTTCAGATGGGAGCTATTTAGTTGCTTAGCTGCTTACTGCGCATGAGTCACCCAACCCACCCCCCCTCTCCACAGAGTCATTCGACAGACGCCTCCACAGAGTCATTCATTTTCTGAAGTTAGTCATTGTGTTTTTAATCTGTCTCTAGCCGAGCGTCAATCGCCTCACTGCGCCTGCGTGTACTCTAAGCCTCTTTGAGATGGGAGCTAGCTGCTTACTGCCATGAGTCACCCAACCCCCCCCCCTCTCCACAGAGTCGTTAAGTTTCTGAATCTTGCCATTGTGTTCTTAATCCGTCCATAGCCGAGCTACAGTACAAAGCCTCACTGCGCCTGCGTGTAATTCTCTTTGAGACGGGAGCTTTGAGGCTTTGTTTACGGCAACGTTTTGGAAAATCCCTTCTCGAATTTGATTTGCACAGAGCATCACCTTGATTTTATAATAGTAATAATAGCATGTTTTTGTATAACGCTGTTAGTTACAGTATACGTAGCGCTTTCCAGAGACATTTTGCAAGCACAGGTCCCTCCCTGTCCCGTGGAGCTCACAATCTACTGTATGTTTTTGGTGCCTGAGGCACAGGGAGATAAAGTGACTTGCTTTTTATGTACTGTATTTGGGGGTTGTATTTGGGGGTTTATTGATCAAATTATTATGATGAACTGCCTTTTGAAATTACAGTACTCTACTCTACAGTATGTAATTTCTTTGAACTGCAGCACAACTAATCCTTCATCCCTCCCCCACGCACACACAAACTCTTTTCGACAGACACCTCTACAGAGTCATTTATTTTCTGAAGTTAGTCATTGTGTTTTTAATCCGTCCCTTGCCGACCGTCAATCGCCTCACTGCGCCTGCGTGTACTCTAAGCCTCTTTGAGATGGGAGCTAGCTGATAACTGCACATGACTCACCAACCCCCCCCCCCCCCAACCCTTTGAGACTTTGTTTATGGTAACGCTTTGGAAAATCCCTTCTAGAATTTGAAATGTAAATCTGATTTGCACAGCATTGTGAGAATTGAGAGTAAAAAAAACCATTAACTGATTCATGTTGTTTTGTCATTTATTCTTATACTGTAGGGCGGGGGTTGGGGTGTGTGGTTGTTGTCAATGATTATGATTACCAGGAATGTGAATAAATATTTATTTTATTTCATCAGGAACAAAAAAATACAAATATAAAAATAATCATGAATAATACATAATGCAGTCTTTATTAAGTTCTTCTGGCAGATTGAAATTGGATAAACATTTAAAAAACATTTGTAAAACATGGAGAAACATGAATTATGCACATTTATAAGAATATTATGTAATAATATATATACACTGTAATGTTAATATATGTATACTGTATATATATATATATATACAGTATACTGTACATAGTAATATTATTTTTTCCGTCGTTATCTTGTTCCTCATTCCGTGTACAGTACAGTAGTTCATTGAGAGAGGAGAGGTTTTGTGTACATCAATAGAATAGGTGGGAACCCGGGCGCTCCCTCAAAGGTGTGTTACCGGGGACGGCCTCGTGTGAGCAAGCACACATAAAAATGTCCTTTTGTTCTATCTGGGTTTCCAGTATTAACTCCCAGAAGTGGGAAGTGTGGCAGATAGCCCCTCCTTGATAGTAGCGTGGAAATGAAAAAAGTCTGTGTTAAAACAGACAGCAATTTATTAAATCATACGTGGCACTTAAAAACATGTCATAAAAATAGATATATATAAAAAGACAGCAACATAAAAACAACCAAAAGAATAAATGAATAAAAAGAACAGCCAGTCATTCGGAGTTGGATCGTGAGTCCGTGGGATCCAGCTAACAGTGTCCGCGTCCGGAAATAGTGCTGCTTCCTCTGGATTCACTCCTTGACGGTGGCTGCATAGGACCAAAAAGGCTTAGTGGAAAGAGCAACGCGTTTCGCCCACTTATGGGCTTCCTCAGGCTCCGGAGCGGTTACAGTTTCCTAAACAACACTTTTACCTCCTGTACTGTCCAGTACTAACCTCACACGTCCATATTTCCATCCAATGCTGCGTCTCATCTTCTTTATGCTGGTCTCGGATACAGCGAGATTGTGATTTTCCTGTAGAGTGTATTTGACCCTTAATGCACTCCTCTCATCATTCTCCTCACTTATTTTGTCCACCAGAAGAGTTGTCTCCCTACAATGTAAAGAAAAACATTCCGGTAAGTAAAAAAATTAGAGACAGTAGATCAAGAGGATACAATATATTGTTCTATTAATACAGTATGCAGCAATATAAAACTGTTGAAATATAAATATTAATATACAAAATATATATACTGTTGTAATATAAACATAAATATACAATATATATATAATGTTGTAATATAAATATAAATATACAAAATATATATACTGTTGTAATATAAATATACAAAATATATACACTGTTGTAATATAAATATACAAAATATATATACTGTACTGATATAAATATACAAAATATATATACTGTTGTAATATAAATCAACAGAAATAACAAAAATATTAGATTTAATTTTTTTTTTTTTAAGTTGTATAAATATACTTACGCGTTAGTTACCCTTGGTGCCCTTTTGCGGTCTCTGTTTTTTCCGTGTGCATGATAGCTCACGGTGGTTGCTGGCACAACGATGCCAGAAGTAGCTAACCAGCGTTGGATAGCAGCAATTCGGTGTCCGCTCGTGTACATGTCCTTAATTCGCATGCTGAGCTCCTTGGAAATCTTTTTAACAATCATTGCTGCGAGTAGAAAGAAATACAAACACAAGAATGTATATTCGATGTTTAGTCGATGTGTATTCAATGTGCAGTGAATCCACAAAATGGATGGTGTATTTGTACTGTAATGACTCACATTAGAGTACGCCCACTTTCAACACCTGTACCTGGTCGCCATGCATAAAAGGTTACACACTTTGCATAGCCCACCACTCGATGATCTTTATCTGAACTTGCCCTTGTCCAGATACTGCATTGTGCCATCTGCTTCCATGGAGCAACCCCGATTCTACGGACGCAGGAACCCACTCACCTCTGCCGTGCCTGTCAAGCAGAAAAAGCAAAAGGCGTTGCCGTTTCCACGCCAAGGCACAAGCGACAGGCTAAGGCCAATAAAGAAAACCTTCTGCTGACCCCGAAGGCTAAGGGTTTTCATAGACGTCAGCCTTATTATGTCAAGAAGATATACGGTGATGTACTCTTGACGCAAAACGATTGGCAGCCAACCCATCGAATCCGCATGACCACTTCCTCACATACGCTTCGACGACTCTGCCGCCGCTGTCCCGGAAATCTTCAGCCCGTCTTCTCCACCCCTCGTCCTTGACTCTGCCGCCGGCCTCACGGAAACCCAAAGGCCATCTTCTCCAGTTCTATCCGATGACGCTGCCTCTGAAATCCACGGGTCACTTTCTCCTCTGCTCTTAGATGACTCTGCTTCTCGCCCGGAAATCCAAAGGTAACTTTCTCCATCCCTCTTCGACGACGCTGCCGCTTCTCCTCTACCGGATATCCATAGGTCACCTCCTCCACTCTTTTTCGATGTCGCTGCCGCTTCTCTCCATGGAACCCCCATCTCATCCTCCATTGCACCCATCCACCCAGATGTTCACACGCCATGCACAAGAAGCAGCTCGTTAGACCGGATGCTGAATGGGATAACTGTGGATCTCCCCGGGAATTCTATTGTGCTAGCAAAGATAGATCTGCTTCTGGAGACAATGCTAAATGTGGAGCAACGGATGCTACAAATGGATCAACGGATGAATCGACGGATGGAGAAGATAGAGGCTGACATAGCGGGCATCCATTATTTGCTCGGTGTTAATGCCCCTGTTTCCGTGTGACATGGATGTGATGAATGGGACCTTCGACACCCTTCCATCACCAAGCGCACCCCCTCCACCAGAAGATGTAGTGTACATGTATGCCGTTGAGGAGGACATGACAACCCCTTCAAGACCACGCCAGGAGACAACACAGCGACCAAGACCGGAGGAAAGCTTCCTCCCAGACAACCTACCATCGCCCGTCGCCTCAAGCACACCCGCTCCCAAAAGACCTACATTCGCTCGCATCGATACGGTGCCCGACATCACCCTGTGCGATCTGCCACCGGCGCTCAGGGAGAAGTATAGGGTGAAGAGTGCTGGTGCACCCCACAAGTATGCCTTGTTACTTTTTAAGCACCATGTTCCCTACTCGTTGTACTGTGACTGGGCCTTCAAAGTGAACTACGAAGGAAATCGCGTAAAAAAGGCGCTTCCTGCCAATTTAAGAAAGAACATTGTGGATGGAATGCGGCGCTTTTATCCAATTACAGATCCTGTAATGAAAGGCGTTCGAGACTGCATTAATGGCGTTTTGCACCATGCAAGGAATCGGCCATGGATGGACAATGTGGAGGACTTTCTGTACGACCATACTGTTGTGCTGAACTATATTGTGCTCTACATGATTTGACCTGCTGTACTTAAATAACGGAGATGTTGTTGTGTGGTTTTTTACTTGTACTGTATTTATACAGAAATGTTTTAACTTGCTGTCCACACACATAGGACCTTCACAATTCCAGTCCCCGAGGGCCGCAAACAGGCACGGTTTTCAAGGTTGTCCTGAAAACCTGCCCTGTTTGCTGCCCTCGAGGACTGTAGTGGTACAGGTCTGACTGACAGTTTTGCACACCATCCCACTGTACATATTTCTTTAATAAAGGAGATGTTTCATTTGTATACTGTATTTTATGAATAAAGTTTTTTTTGTAATCACAGGTAAGACCATACTGTTGTGCTGAACTGTATTGTACTCTACATGTTTTGACCTGCTGTACTTAAATAAAGGAGATGTTGTGTGTTTTTTCTTCTTGTATTTATACAGAAATGTTTTAACTAGCTGTCCACACACACAGGACCTGCACAATTCCAGTCCCTGGGGGCTGCAAACAGGCACGGTTTTCAAAGGTTACCCTGAAAACCCGCCCTGTTTGCTGCCCTCAAGGACTGTACTGGTGCAGACTGTTTTGCACACCATCCCACTGTACAGTATATGTTTTGACTTGCCGTTCTTTAATAAAGGAGATGTTGCGTTTTGCTTATTTTATGAATAAAGAATTTGTTTTTAAAACATGTGACTGTAAACAATACTGACTGACATAAATGTTTTCACAAATGTAGCAGTAAACCATACACCTGTTGATGTTTTGAATTGCTGTGCACTTATAATGTTTCTACATTGTACAGTATTTGTAAATGTTTTTGTACTTACTCCACCAATAAAAGAACATGTTGATTTGTTTTACATTGTTCCATTTGCTCCTTTGCTACTGTAACAAAATATAGTGTTTCTAGAATGTCGAGGCATACTGCACTATATACTGTAGGCATGCTCAGTATAAGAGTATTAAAAAAAATAGAAGACACAAACTGCACTGTACTGTATGTACTGGCACTGTATACTGTAGAAGACACATAATGTATGTGATACATGTAGAATAAATGCATAGTTTTTATTTTTTCGGGTTTATTACACATAATACTGTACTGTATATAAAAAAGTATTGTACAGTAAACTGTATGGCCGGAAAACATCAGCATACTGTTTCAGGTACAGTATTACAGTATACTATCCTAATCAATAACTACGGCCGCTAAACTGTAGACTCCGGTACGTGGTTTTTTAAATCTGATTCAGCAGGCATTGTTACACAAAGCGATATTATCCATCGAAATCCCTCCATTAGCCGTTTTCTTTTCTGAGGAAAAACAAAAAGAAAGGTTTTACTGTAATGGTCAGCCCCCTAAAGAAGGTCCCAGCCAGTCCCACCAATAATTTTCTCGGGGGGCGTCTCCTGTTCACATGCACATGCGCCTACCATCGATGTAATGACATGCATACTGTATTCGTTTCAAGAAGGTTCCAATGCACATGCGCCTAGCGTTCCACCAATACAGTAGTTCAGTATCTGCAGTACAGTACTGTAGAAGCCATTCAGCCAATAATATTGCTTACAGGAGAATCGCTTGACTTTTGAATCACACCGATATTGAAACTGTATTGTCAAAATAAAAAAAACACAGAAAATAATACGGCAACAATACTCACCATAGAATTTCCCATTCAGCTGACACCGGCGCCAGTCCACTGCCAGTCCAGCGTTCATCATCCACGTCGATAGTTTGCAGCGGGACTAGTCCACCTGTAGTCAGCTGATGAGGCTGGAAATTGTTTAGGTACATGCAAGCTTGATCGAAACTGCACGCGAAATCCGGCTCAGGCTCAGGGTTGTCACTGACGGCGGGACCGTCATTGGAAGCCGGTGCTGGTGCATTGCTTGGCAGCGACTGTCGTTTCTTAGTTGATTTTAACACGACCCTTCGCCTTTTGCCGTCATTTGATCATAGATACAGGAAAAAGCCGGTGATACACACCAATACCCTCCAACAAATTGTGGCTCAATACGATAAAAACAGGGATCGCTACATAACCTTTTCCTTATTGCACGCTTCCACGTATGAGGAGCTGGCGAAAATTTGTAAAAGTCATAGTTTTCGACAAAATACTGATAAATTTGAACAACTGTTGCCATCTTATCCTCTGTTGCATTAATCGCGGCCCATATCAAATACGCGTAACTTCTGTCGGGTTTTTGGAAAGCGGGCTGCACTTGAACACTCATGGCGGGCGGGTCTCTGGAGAATACTTTAACCGAAACTGGTCTTTGTCTTTCTTTAATATGAAAAGCCTAAATTGATACATTTTTGCAACCTCTTTCTTCAGTCTCAAGGCCAAGTTACGATAGCACACTGTGGTATCTTTTTTAAACGAAACACCTGCAAGTCGACACATTGCTGAAGCGCATGCGCATTACAATTCATGAATATCTGCCATCTGGTGGACACGCGAAGAATTGCAACCTATTAAATCCGAACCATTCTCAATAAATGCATCAACCGCGCGTCAGCCGCGCATGTCCCGTGGCTGGGAACGCAAAATGAATGCGGCATGCACCAGGGGAAGTGTGTCGCATTCCAGGAAAAAGCCAGGGAAAAACCAGCTGTGTGTTAGACTCAGATGTGCCGCAGCAGTACATAAAACAGATACTAGACGAACATGACTAAGAGACCTCCTCCCACGCGTTTCAAGCAAGTTAGCTCTTTCTCAAGGATGCTCCTTCCACTCGATCTTTCACTTATCTATTGTCTATTTGGATCGCGGCCACGCATCGGAAGGACACCGGTCACCTGCATAAGTGCTCATCTAGCCAGGAGAGGAGGGGAACGGTTAAACAGTGAGAAATTGCTTCATACCGATATTACTGTGTACCTGCAGCCGACATCCACACATTGGACACGGATCTGCACGCAGCTTATACCTCTCATGCACTCAGCATCTCCACAAGGCATAATTCCACATGCTCCACTTAAAACATTCACTGCATAAGCTTATACAGCTGTAGTATGTGATTTACCTTGAGTCATCAGACGGTTTCTTCTGTCTTTATAATAGGGGTTGAGCTGAAAATCCCATTTGATTGTATTTGATTAATACTCTGTGTTTTTATATTTTACACTTCACTATTTATATGTAATTATTTGCACTTATATCACTTGAATTAAGAACTGCATTGATTTGAGGTCCGGGGACCCCCTGCTTCCTGAGATACAGGCTCTGTTATGGGATGCCGGTATCTCCTACGCATTTTATTCTGACGGTCACGTGACCGTGAGACTAAAATGCATAGAAGATACCGGCATCCCATAACGGGGCCTGTATCTCGGGAAGCAGGGTGTCCCCGGACCTCAAATCAACGCGGTTCTGCTCCGGAGACCCCCTACTCATCTACACTAGTATTAAAATCCAAATAAAAATTTGAACTAATTTGTTACCGTTGCGGCTATCTGCTATGGTAATGAAGCTGCTTTAATGTAATTTTTATTAATAGTGTGCAGAAGCAAGGGGTTTCCTGAGATTAACTGCACTGATTTCAGCCTCGGGGACCCCCTGCTTCCCGAGTTACAGGCCCAGATATTGGGTGCCGGTATCGCCTTCATAATTTAAATCCCACGGTCAAGTGACATGGACGATTTAAAAATGGCGGCGATACCAGCACCCGATGCCCCATACCTGGGTAGAAACCAAAGCGGTTCAGCTCAGAAGATCCCCTGCTCATGCACACTATAAATAAAAATTACATTAAAGCAGCTTCATTACCTTAGGGGAAAGCCGCTAAGGCAATGAAGGGGTTAAAGCATAATAGCAGGATTATTGAGAGCAGAGGGGTTGAGAGAAGTTGGTACTTGGCCCTTCACTCACCCCCTCTGCCCCCAATACCCTTTACAATATGTACTAACCACCAATACACAACCCACCCACCTGATGACTTGGAAAGTGGGGAAGGGACTCCTCCTTCCCAGGGTTTAAGCTTGCCCCTCCCCACTTCCCAAGTCAGCAGGTCTTTTTCATTCATTCTACTGGATATAGATCCAATGTTGGTCTTTCTCCCTCCTAATATAGGTACCTGAGAATTTTAATATAGGTATATTAGTATTTTATCTGGTAGTGTTAGAACCTGCAAACTGGGTCTGCCTTGACGTGGCTTGCAAGCTTACGATGCTTTGGCCAAAGGGTTAAACTAAATTACCCCTTTTCAAGAAAATATAAGTATTTTACTGTGTATGTTTGTCATATTGGATGTAGCATGGGGCTTCTCTGTTGCTTGTTGTATTCATTTGTCACGCTCAGTAGCTCTCCTTTTTGACACATATACTGTATATATATTTTGTGAGGGCTCAGGGGTTCAGGTTACCTACATCATAATTTTGCTCATCAGGAGAAACATTTTTAGAGAAAAAGACACAGGAATGGAACCTGGCTTGGGGTGTTCTTCTTTGTGATAGGATGGCTCTGGCCCCGACATCTGATGCATCTACCTCTAAGGTGAATGGTAACTTGTCATCCGAATATATGAGGATGGGTGCAGAAACAAAGGTGTTTTTCAGGTGATCGAAAGCTTGAATGGTTGCCGGTGATCAAGAAGCAGGATCTGCACCTTTTTGTCAAGGCTGTAATAGGGGCTACCGCATTGGAGAAATTCTGAATGAACCTGCGATAGTAATTAGAGAAGCCCAGAAAGCGGTGTACGGCCTTAATAGTAGTAGGACGAGGCCAATCCAGGACTGCCTTCACCTTGGCTGGATCCATGGTGAGACCGGTGTCAGAGATGATATATTCCTGAAATGCCGTGGAGGTTTGATGGAACTGAAACTTTTCCAGTTTGGTGAACAAATGGTTTTCACGAATGTGTAGTAGTACCTGTTTGACATGGCCAACATGTTCTTGAACGGACTTGGAAAAGATCATTATGTCGTCCAAGTAGACAATAAGAAACTGGTTGAGGAGATCTCTGAGGATTTTGTTGACAAAGTCTTTAAAGACGACAGGGGCATTACAGAGGCAAGAAGGCATGACTCATAATGGCCGTCTCATGTGTTGAAGGCCATTTTCCATTCGTCACCCTGGCAAATTCTCACCAAATTATAGGCACCACGCAAGTCCAATTTGGTGAAGATGGTAGCCCCTTGAAGGTGGTCGAAAAGTTAAGAAATCAAAGGTAATGGGTAACGATTTTGAATGGTGATTTTGTTAAGGCCTCTATAATCGATGCAAGGACGAAGAGATCCGTCTTCCTTTCTACAAAAAAGAAACCTGCTCTTGCTGGAGAAGAAGATTTCCGGATGAACCCCTTTTGAAGATTCTCCTGAATGTAGTCTCTCATGGCTTTAGTCTCTGGAAGAGAGAGTGGATAAGAACTTCCCCTAGGGGGAACTGAACTGGCTAAAAGATCAATGGGACAGTCGAAAGGACGATGCGGCGGCAGGATCTTTGACGTGCCTTGTCAAAAACATAGCGGAATTCGACGTATACCTCAGAAAAGGACCTCTTTTCTTCTTCAGGGAAGGCAGTCCGCATATTCTTTTAACGGGCACAGCACAATTTTCTGAACAAGAAGCACTCCACAGGACAGGTTCCTTATTGGTCCAATCTATATGGGGATTGTGACGTTTAAGCCACGGAAGGCCAAGGATCACTTCGATGGATTGGGTGTGAATGACATCAAGATTGATATCCTCTGTATGGTCCTCACCTGTACGTAAGTGAAAGAGAGTAGTCTGTAAGGATATGAAGGCTGGTTGTAGTGGCTGACCATCAATAGCTTCTATGCCTACAGGTTACTGTACATCTTGTGTACGAGAGCGATGTTGTTCCTTTCAGAGAAGCCTTGGTCAATAAAGTTGCCTCCCAACCCGGAATCCACAAATGCTAGGGCGGTGGTATGAAAGTTCTCGCCAGTGCGCGAAACAGGGATTAAGATCCTGGTTGACAAGGTTTTCTTTGTGATAGGGGATGTGTAGAGTGTTCCCAATGTGATTCCGCTGGACCTCATGGGAGTTGGCATTTCCCGACTTGTGGGGACAATTGAGTACCTGATGTCCAGAATTGCCACAGTACAAGCAGAGACCCAAGTTGCATCGGCGTTGTTTCTCAAGGAAGATAATTCATTACCACCTAGTTGCATGGGTTCAGGAATATATGGCTGAAGAGATTCAGATGTACCAGCACGAGGAGAAAGGTATCTCGGAGTAATTTGGCGATGACAAAATCTTTCGGACCTCCTTTTCTGCAACCGTTGATCCACGCAGATGCATATGGCGATAAGCTCCTCGAGATCCGTAGGATATTTTAGAGTCTCTGAGAGACCTTGCCAAAAGGCGGCCGACAACGTCTCATATTCCATCCGTTCTCAGCAGTGATAGTGCGGAACTCAAGGGCAAATCTAGCGACAGATCGATTCCCCTGTGAAATGTGGAAAAGAGAAGAAGCCGCAGTTATCTTGCGACAAGGTGTGTGTCGAAGACTCTGCGAAATTCCCGGGCGAACTGTCAGATATCCTGTGTGAGGTCTGATCTCTGTTCCCAGATCGGAGAAGCCCAGGTCAGGGCATCATCGGTCAGTAGCAAAATGATGTACGCCACCTTGAATCTTTGAGAAGGAAAACGAGAAGGCATAATTTCAAACTTCATGCAACATTGGTTCAAAAACCCTCGACATCTGTGGGGATCTCCACATAACGATTGGGAGTCGGAAGTCGGATTCAGATGTTGAAGTCTTGGACATAGAGGTTAATGTTGCAACAGCAGGGCCTGAAGGGACAGGACTACGAGGAGAGGGTCGCACCCAGTCAGTGAGAGACAGAAGATTTAATTGTACCAGGTCCATGTGTCGGTCGTACTGCTTTAAGTAGCTCTCAATCTTTGAGAACCTTCTAGCGTGCTTGCTCAAGACTTGCCCCACATCAGCGGGGTCCATGTTTGTGGGGCTGAGCATACTGAAACAGAGTGCTCACCACAAACAAGGCGTGACCATGGGGCCGAGGTGGGGATAGATATATAATGCCACCCACAGCCATGTGGGTGCGTCTGGAGTGTAGATTGGTCGAGGTAGCTGGGTCGGGGTTGGAGAGTTAAGGATAGTCAAGATACTTCACGAAGTCTGGGTAGGAGAGGTGCGGATCATTGCAGATACTTTTAGCCGTGTTCTTGTCTTCCAGGTAAGGGAGGAGCGCTCATTCGTGATTGGTATATAAGAAGAGAGAGAAGAAACTAATAATAGTATAGCAGTAGAAACAAAGTTCTAATATATGCTGCAATGGTTTCACTCACAATAGACTTCTTTTATAGTATAGTGTGTCAGAGATCCTTCTCTCTCTGACGGGAGACCTTTGAGTGGGGTCTTCGTTGGGGTGTAAGGTAAGTGTAATCCCCCTTCTGTTCTATGTTGTAAATCCTCATACAGTATGCCAATGGATGTGAAAAAGAGAGATACCGCAATAGTATAATACCGTAAGAAAAGTGTATTGCACAGATAAGCAAATGAATTAATATATTCACATTTAAAAAGATTCAAATATCATGTGAGAGGGCTGTTGAGGGTTGTATTCTGGTCTTCCCATCTGCTGTACACCGCATGCATCCGCATTCGTCACTTCCGGTGACGTCACTGACTCAGGGCGGAAGCGACTTCTCGGATGGAATCAGCACAGATTCTTGACAAAGCCCAAGCGAAACGCGTTGAATCGTTGATTCTGGGAGGACTAGAGATTTAAGGGACTGGCATTGCTGTGCTGATTCCATGATATTTCACTGGGGTTTTTTGTTTGCCTTCTTCTAGATCAATATACTGTAAGTACGGATATAGAATAAAGTATCTGTAGTCTAAATTTAGCATTTGTCGTCTAAATTTAGCATAGGTTTAACTTGATAAACGCATGTCTTTTTTCAACCTCATCTACTATGTAAATATGTAAGTTAGATGTAGCACCAGGTCACAATCCTAGTAGCATTGTTTTTGACACAATATATATGATGGTGGATTTTGATTCTGAGCTTACAGAGGCTGTGTGCATTTGTTAATTTCATTTGGTAAAAAAACTTGAAGGTTAGTGACCCCTACTCCCTGTTTTCAAGCTCACTCATCCCACCTTTTTAATTGCAGTTCTTGCTATGCACCTGTAAATGACCAGTCTATTAATGACAGCTCTCCCTCCATTAGGCTGCGGCCCTAGTCACTGCGTGCACACGTGCGTCGGAGTGCCTGGCGGCGCGTGCACCAGTTTCATCTGCGATCTGTTGTCTGGGAAGCGCATCCAGAGAAGAGCAGGAGATCGTGGCTGGGACGCGGCCATGATGTCACGCGGCTGGTTCACCCTCATTGGCTGAACCGCTGCCATGACTTGGCCATCGCTCGGCCACAGCTCCAAAAAACAAAATTCTTGTCTTTGGGAAAGGTGGTCACGCATCGCGCTTTCTGCAGGCGCGTGCAGGAAGTAACTGGGGCTGGCCCCATAGAGGGCTGTATCTTGTGCACGCTGCGCACGCCATAGCACACACAGCCGCGAGCATTGGGACGAGGCCTTAGAGAGGTTATGAGAGTATTTTGCAAGTGCAGCAGTGTTAGGGCCTACAGATGGCCCATAATGTGAAGTGGTTTTAGCCTTAAAATATTTTGGCCAAAGAATTGAAGTAAATGACCCTTGCTTATAATTTTTTAACTACATAATATGTTGTTATATGTAGCAGTAGGGCTTTTTATCTTTTGTTCTATCATTAAATAAACTATTTAAAAAAAGGCACTATGGTTGTCCTAATTTACTTAAACAAACAGACATGAATTTTGAGACAATTTCAAGATCAGACATCATACAGAATATTGCACCTGGGTTAAACCGCAGTTCGTTCAAAAGAGTACAATATTTGTTTTATATAATTATGACTAAATCAACAAATTGATCAAAGTAGAAACTGTTGCTCTCCTCACCCTCAACACTACATAGAGTTCATAAGTCACTCATTAACTTCTATCGGTTACAGCAACAGACTGATTTAACAGTTTCTGGATTAATTTATACAGCTATTAAGATCGTTCATATGGTGTCACTCCTTCTTTGATTAAAATTGCATGTGATGGTGCCCAATCCCAGATGGCAATCCTATTAGAACGATAAAAAAAGATCTGTACTTCAAGAAAAAAAATTCAATGTAAGTAGAGTTTTTATCACCAATGTCTGGTTATCAAACAGACATTAAAACATAATTGTCCTGATAATAAAGTCATCCGTGTGCATAATTATTAGAATATTATGTCTCAATAGACACAATACTACCAAAGCAACATAATCTAATATCATAATTGTCCCACAGTTCAACATTATAATAATGGAAACATTTTAAAATCTTTCAATCCTTCATCAGGCATTTACAATTTTGTATTTCAAAATAACTGAATATTTGCACAATAAATATGTTTATATGGAGTGAGAAAACACATGGAAAAAAGGAGGACTTCCAGATTGGCATGTGATTAAGCATTCTCTTAAACAACTGTATCCCCCACACCCCCAACATTACGCTAAGCAAAGTCCCAATTATGGTGACTGTATGCAGTCTGTATGTTAGCCCATTGCAGTTGCCACGAGAGCCCACAATCAACAAAAAAAATGAACATTTAGAAACCAATGTGAATAATATTGATAAAATAGTGACTTTCTTAGGTCGTCTCTCTACATGCGCTTCATGTAATTCCATATTTTCCCCTTCTGTATCTCTGTTCTCCCCTCCTCCTATGTATTTCTCTTCTTTTCTCTATATGTATTTCTCTCTCCACTCCCCACAGCATGTCTCTCTCCCCGTCACCCCAGCATCACTCTCCCCCCAGCATCTTTCTCTCCTCTCCCCCCAGCATCTCTCCCCACGGCATCTCTCCCCTCTCCCCACAGCATCTCTCCCTTCTCAACACAGCATGTCTCTCTCCTCTCCCCCCCAGCATGTCTTTCTCTCCTCTCCTCCCAGCATGTTTTTCTCTCCTCTCCTCGCAGCATGTCTCTTTTCACCTTCCCCCACAGCATGTCTATCTCTCCTTTCTCCCACCTCAGCATGTCTTTCTACTCCATCTCCAACATGTCCTTTCTCTCTACTATCCCCCCCACAGCACGTCTTTAATTATTTTAATTATTCCTATGTCTTTTTCTACTTTCCATCCCTAATGTTTGTTTCTCTTTACTCTTATCGGTTTCTTTCCTCCAATATCTTAACCTCCCCCCCCCCACCACCACTTGACTCTCTTATTTCTTCCTTCATGTAATTCTCTCTAACGTTCAAGTTTCTCTCTCTCTTCTCCCCCCTCCAGTATGTCTTCTATTTTCTCCCCCAGCATATATCTCTCCTTCCTCCCAGCATGTTTTTGTCTTTCACTCCCAACCAGCTTGTCTATCATTCCCCCTCCCCATGTATTGCTCTCTTCTCCCTCCAGCATGTCTTTCTTTCTCTTCCCCTCCCTTCAACCCCAGAAAGTCTCTCTACCCTCCCCCAGCATATTTTTCTCTTCTTTGTATGTTTCCCCCCACCATGTATTTCTCTCATCCCCCCTGTATTTTTCCTTCTTACATCATTCATCTCATTCTCTCTGTTCTGCCCTCATGTATCTTATTTCATGTCCCTTGTTCCCCCCTCCTTTCTTTTCTCACACACGCTTTCATTCTATTATAGCCATGGCTGGTCCAGACTGCCTCTCTGCCTCCTGTCAAGTAAGTCCTGATAGCTACAGGCTGTGGCAGGCTATCCTAGGGGCGTTGTCCCCCCTTCATGCTGACTCTCTGAGTGACAGGAGTGGTGGTGCCCCAAGAGGTTGTGTATAGCCAATCATGGTGCAGACCTTGTGCCCTCCCCTTTTGGTGCATCAGAGAGGAAGTGATAACTTATAGCAGTTCAGCTCCCACCCTCCTAGGGTGAGGAAGCAAAGAGGCTTCTCTTCCACCCCTCCTACAGAGAGGAGGCGTGTGCTGCTCCCCCCGGCTGGTAGTGAGACATGCAGTCAGTCCCTCATTGGCTGACTGAGCAAGAGAGATTATAGGCCTCAAGTCTACCAGAGAGCCAAAGCATCATCAAAAGGTCTGGGGACCCAGATCAATCCTCATACATTTGCTGTCCTGCTAGCAGCAGCTGCAACCAATAAATCATCCATTTTTATATACCCCTGTCTGAGCTCAGTCTATTAGGTAGGGGTATGGATGGAATCTGCCCTAGTGGGGGACTGACTCTGGAAATCCTGGAGCCCACTGGAGCTGGAGGTGCTGACACCCTAAATGAACATTGAAGATCTAACAAAGCCTATCCTGTTCCCCACACCATTGCGGACCACTCAGCTCTCCTGGACGCTCACAGGTATGACCGCACCACAAACAGCAGTAACCAGTAGTACATCTTCCAGAGAGGGGGGGAAATTGTGTTACACTATTTTAACACCCCTATGTTTTAGTCTCTTTCCTTTCCCCATTCATGCCATAATCTTACTTTAATCCTCCATGTCTCTTTCTCTCCTCCCCCATGTCTTTTTCTTATTTTCCTCTTCATTTCTTTATCCCCTGTACCAATCTGATTTATCTTCCTCCAGCATCATTTCTATTTTCCTTCCCTTTTCTCCCTCTTTACTCTTCATGTTTTTCTCTTTTCTCCCTCCTTCTGTTTTCCTTTTCCCTCTAATATACATCTTTTTTTCTCTTCCTTTCTTTGTCTTTTTCCGTTTCATGTCGGTCTTTCTTCACTTGTATTAGCCCTTCACTTTCACCTCTCTCAGCCGGTCTCTGCCACATGCTGTAACTTCAGCCCCACCCCCTTCCCTTTAACTTTTCTCAGCTGCATACTGCTCTCAAGGCCCCGCCCACTGACTGTAGCTCAGCAGAGAGGAAGGCATTTCCCTCTGCCTGCTTCCTGCATCTCAAGGGGCCCCCAGCAGAGAAATGATGGCATTACAACAGTGGCCAGGCCCCTAAACCAACCAGGCCTGGGACAGAAGTATACACTGTCCCACCAGTGTGTCTCTCTCTCCTCTCCCCCCCCCAGCATGCGTTTCTCTCCTCTCTCACCCAGCATCTCTTTCCTCCCCACTAGCATGTCTTTCTCTCCCCTCTCCCTAAGCATGTCTCTTAGGCCTCGTTCAGGGTGCCTGCTTGTTGACGTGCGCTCACTTACGTGCGCGTGCACATTTGAAACAAAGTATTTACAGTAAATACCAGTTGTCAGGGTAGAAGCTACCTTGTCGCCGAAGTACGGAGTTGACGCTTGCTACAGTTTGCATAAACAACTCAAGTTGTTTTTTCAAGCTGTAGCAGCGTCACTGGTACTTCAGCAACCAATCAAATCATTCGGGAAAGTGTAGTGAGAAGAGCAACACCCATCCCTAACCTCAGGTCTGTAGACCCGCCTCCTGAACGCTTGAAAAGTTCTGCTTGGGATGATGTGCCCACATCGCCCAGCAGACTGAGTCGAGCACACGCGGACGCGCGCCCTCCATCTCCTGTCTCAGCCACCCTGAACGAGGCCTTATTCTCCTACCCCCAGCATGTCTCTCTCCCCTCTACTGGTCTATCTTTTTCTCTCCCCTTCACCCAGCATGTATTTTTCTTCTTACACTGTTCATTTCATTCTCTCTCTCTGTTCTCTCCTCATGTATTTATCTTATTTCCATCTTGTGTCATTTTTTGTCCCTCTTCTCTCACATGCAGTTCCCTTTATTTAATCCTCCATGATTCTCTTTCACCCCTGTCTTTTTCTTGTTTTTCCCTTCATTGTCATCATCCTTAAATTTTCTTTTCCCCAGCATCTTTCTCTTTTCCTTTCCCCTTCCTCACTCTTTCCTCCTCATGTCTTTCTCTCTTTTCTCCTCTCCCATGTCTTTCTTTTCTCTCTTATTTCCCTATTGTACTTTATTTTCTCTTTTCCTTTCTATAGTATGTCTTCTTCCCTTTCATGTCTGTTTTTCTCCCCACAATTGAACCTTTCCTTGACACCTTTCTCAGGTTGTCTCTGCCACTTGCTGCAGCTTCAGTTCCAAGCTGCTCTCATCAAGGCACAACCCACTGTTTGAGGATTTCTGCCGAGGAAGGGATATCCCTCTGCCGGCTTCCTGCATCTCAATGTGCCCACTGCAAAGAATTGATATCTGCAGGGGGCCAGGACCCTAAACCTACCAGGCCACGGACAGCCATCCTGGATGTCCTCCTGTCCGCGGTCCTGTGTACAGTCATCATTCAAGAAAATAAATAAAGAATGTTGTTACATAACTGTTTTAAACTCATTAGAGCATTATCAGAAGTGAAAAATTGTCAAAGAACTTTCTATTGACCTTATTAGAACAAATTACTTACATATATAGCTTTCTTTATCAAACAGCTGACCCTAAATTAATATAAAGTTGAGTTATGGTATACAGACTATACTTTTATTTCCCAATACTTAGCTAGTTGTACCACATGCCTGATATCACTAAAATATATTCAGTGGAATCACTTACCTAAAGCTATATTTTAATTTTAATTTTGAGGAATTGATGGGAACATGCTCATAAAACGGCGAGTAGTATAAAATAACAGCTGCAATTTTTCTCCTACTTATTTTCTTTATTGCTCTGTGCTGATTTTGATAAAGTCCCTTACCACCCTTTGGGTATTTCTCTTCTTTTAATAAAGAAAGTTATTTATATCACTAAGAAACTACTTAGAATTGCATAAAGGATGTTTCATTTTCTTGTCTCGGCACTTCTTTAAATGTAATGTTTTTTAGAATGCCTTTTGTAGTGGTATTTCATATACATGTCTAAAATAAATGTTTTTCTTTATTATCTCTAGTGTTGCTATTTCATTTGGATTAGATGGAAAGGGTTAGGAAGGTGAATGACATTCCAATTGTCTAACATTCAAATAATAAATGTAAACATAAAAAATGTAATGAATTAAGCAATTACAATGTTTAGTTTAATACATAAAAGAATAAAGCTGGCATGTAAACTGTTTATTACTCTGAGAGATAAGCTGTCTGGAGCCAAGTTAGCCAACTCTAAAATCTGTGGAGTCCTAGAGCAAACTCATTGCATAGAAGTCATTGCTTAAGCGTCAGTAGCGTTGCTGTGTTGTCATAGCAATGCAGCAGCACTCACGAAGCGGAACCCTATAACCATATAAACACTAACCCCATTATGGATATATTATAACCCACCAACACTTATCAATATCACATATGTACATCAATAAACAATATTCACAATGTCAATGTATTATCCAGTAGTGAGTAGACCATAATTGTCAATCATACATATTTTCCTCAATAAACCTCTCCTGCCAATTGCAAACTCTACTCCTTCTGGTGTCAACCCCTCCAACCTCATATCCATCCCCTGCCACCCTCCCTCCTCTCTCCCTTTCTCCTGTGCCCTTTGGAATGCTCGCTCCCTTTCTAACAAGTTCCTCTCTGTACATGACTTCTTTCTCTCTCACTCTCTGCTCCTATTTGCTATAACTGAGACCTGGCTCACTCAGTCTGATTCTGCTCTGGAAGCTGCCCTCTCTTATGGTGGCCTTTCCTTCTCCCACACTCCGCGCACTGATGGCAGGGGTGGAGGCGTGGGGCTCCTGCTCTCCTCTCTCTGTCGTTACCAAACCCTTCCTATTCCTCCATCTCTTGCTTTTCCCTCCTTTGAGGCTCACATTGTCCAGATTTTCTCTCCTCTCCCTGTCCATGTGGCGGTCATCTATCGCCCACCTACCTCTACTCATCCCCCTTCTGCCTTTCTCTCTCACTTTGAATCCTGGCTCTCTTTCTTCCTCTCCTCAGACTCCCCTGTTCTTCTCCTTGGGGACTTCAATTGCCACATTGATGACCCCTCTCTCCCTTGGGCCTCCCGCTTTCTTTCTCTAACCTCTTCTTTTGGCCTTCAACAGTGGACTGCAGCCAGCACCCACAAGGATGGCCACTACTTAGACCTAGTTTTCACTAAAAACTTCTCTCTCTCTGATTTCTCCATTTCCCCTTTTCCTCTCTCTGACCATCACCTCATCTCATTATCTCTATATCACTTCTCCCCTTCTCCACCTCCATCTACCCCCGGTTCTGCAGAAACCTGTGCTCTATTCACTTACCTGACTTTGAGTCCACTTTATGCTCCTCCCTCTCCTCTCTCAGCTCTGCTACAGACCCTGACAACCTGGTTAGGAACTACAACTCTGCCTTGTCCTCCTCTCTTGATCTTCATGCCCTGCTTTCTCTCTGCCGCACTCGCCCTTCTAACTCTAGACCCTGGCTAAATTCCCACACGCGCATGCTGCGTTCCTCCACTCGTTCCTCTGAACGCCTCTGGAGGAAATCTCATACTCTCACAGACTTCCTTCACTACAAATTTATGCTATCCTGTTTCAACTCTGCCCTCTCGCAAGCTAAACAAGCCTACTTTTCTTCTCTAATCAACATGCACAAGTCTAACCCACGCTGACTGTTCTCTGTCTTTGATACTCTACTCAAACCACCCTCAGCTGCCTCTCCTTCCTCCATCTCCGCTCAGGACTTTGCTGACTATTTTAAGGAAAAGGTGGAATCCATACAGCAGAACATCCCCTCTGTTTCTTCCTCCCATCCTACACCTCTTCCTAACTCTCCTCCTGCCTTCCTTGACTCTTTTTCCACTGTCTCAGAGGAGGATGTGTCGCTGTTGATCGCCTCTTCTCCCTCTACCACTTGCCCTCTTTACCCCATTCCCTCCCATCTCCTAAAACCTCTTGCTCCTACTATAATCCCTACGCTCACACACATTTTTAACTCCTCCCTCTGCTCTGGAACCTTTCCATCCTCCTTCAAACATGCAACAGTCATACCATTACTCAAAAACAGCAAGCTTGACCCTACCTGTCTTTCTAACTATCGGGAAACAAGAAAAGGAAAAGGGGGAGCACAGGTAGAGGGGTGAAATGGAACGAAATATGGTTCAGGTGTGTTGATTCCTGAAACAATGACGGTGGTGGTGTCAAAATGTATATTAACTCTTAACACTTACAGGGCCTTGTGCAAATGCTGTCGCATCAAGGTATCTTTTGGTCTTCTCCTCTCTGTCTTGTGTAGTTCATCTTCTCTCTCCGTCTGTGTACTTCTGCTCCTGGTTCTTTGATGCAATGTCACCCTCGGAATAAACGAATGAACATAATGAACAGACAAAAATAGTGAAATGTCTAAAAGAAAGAAACAGGGCTATAAAGGCTGTATAACACTCACATGGGCACATGCGAGTGCAGTCTTTGGGGAGGTTTCTTTAAACTTCAGCAAACAGCTTAGCCTCTCAAATAGGGATGAAATCTCTATTAAAACTGAATGGACAGTGAGAATAGGATAAATCGTTGTAACAGAGTACTAATACTCACACGGCCAAGTGTGAGCCCACACTTGGAATGGTATCTTTGTTGCTCCTCCTGCAGTCTTCAAACCATGGTCCAAAGGAAGTTAGAGTGATAAAATCCTGCACCAGAATGGTAAGGATTGGTCTTCAACAAGGAGTAAAGGTCAAGGTCTTTATTAAAACAAAAAAAAAATTAAAAAAAAATGGTAAACAAAAGAATGCTGCGAACTATAAGACTAAGCAGCACCAAAACGGATAAGAAAGCCAGTCTCTGTGGAATATAATGCAGGACTAGTGGTGCACCGCAAATTTTCTCCGCGTCCGGATACAGTGCTGTGCTTCCGTTGTCCCACTCCAGACGGTGGCTGTGAAGGTTCAAAATACTGGGGGATTTTGAGCTACGCGTTTCGCCCCTTCTTGGGCTTCCTCAGGCTCCGTAGATAGACCTGTCTCCCTCCTGCCTTTTGCCTCTAAACTCCTTGAACGTCTTGTATTCTCTCGCTTGCTCCATTTTCTCAACACCTTTTCTCTCCTAGACCCTCTACAATCTGGCTTCCGCAATGCTCACTCCATGGAAACAACCCTCACTAAAATAACTGATGACCTCCATGCTGCCAAAGACAGAGGTCATTACACTGCTCATATTACTCGACTTCTCTGCAGCAGCCACACCATGGACCACCCTCTTCTCCTTCACATTCTCCATATTCGGAACAAAGCTCTATCCTGTATCTCATCCTACCTCTCCCATCGTACTTTCAGTGTCTCCTGCTAACACCTCCTCCTCCTCTATTGATCTCTCTGTGGGGGTACCCCAGGGCTCTGTCCTGGGACCTCTTCTCTTTTCTCTGCACACACTCTCTCTAGGTGACCTAATAACATCTTTTGGGTTTAATTATCACCTCTATGCTGACGACACACAAATATACTTTTCAACACCTGACCTTACACCTGCTGTACAAACCAAAGTTTCTGAATGTCTCTCTGCTATATCATCCTGGATGGCCCTCCGTCGCCTTAAACTCAACATGGCTAAAACAGATCTCCTCATACTTTCTCCCAAACCTTGCCCTACTATCTCCTTCCACATTACTGTTGGAACTACGATCATTCACCCAGTAGCCCAAGCACACTGCCTAAGGGTCACACTCGACTCCTCTCTCACATTCGCCCCTCACATTCGAAACATTTCTTAAACCTGTCGCTTTTTCCTCTGCAATATAACAAAGATACGCCCTTTCCTCTGTTGCTCGACTGCTAAAACTCTGACTCAGGCCCTCATTCTCTCCCGTCTTGATTACTGTAACCTCCTGCTGTCCGGCCTTCTTGCCTCTCACCTGTCTCCCCTACAATCTATCCTAAACGCTGCTGCCAGAATCACTCTTCTCTTTCCTAGATCTGTCTCAGCATCTCCCCTCATGAAATCCCTCTCCTGGCTTCCGATCAAATCCCGCATCTCACACTCCATTCTTCTCCTCACTTTTAAAGCTTTACACTCTTCTGCCCCTCCTTACATCTCAGCCCTAATTTCTCGTTATGCCATCCAGACTCTTGCGTTCTTCTCAAGGAAGTCTTCTTTCTACCCCCTTTGTATCTAAAGCCCATTCCCGCCTTAAACCTTTTTCACTGACTGCCCCACACCTCTGGAATGCCCTTCCCCTCTGTACCCGACTAGCACCCTCTCTATCCACCTTTAAAACCCACCTTAAAACACACTTGCTTAAAGAAGCATATGAATAGCACTGTGGATATTCTGAACATATGATACATAAAGCTTGGCCCCCTGCAGACGCACTTACCAGAACTCCCTCCTACTTTCTCTGTACGTTTTCCCTACCTACCAATTAGACTGTAAGCTCCTCGGGGCAGGGACTCCTCTTTCTTAATGTTACTTTTATGTCTGAAGCACTTATTCCCATGACCTGTTATTTATATTATCTGTTAATTATTTGATTATCACATGTATTACTACTGTGAAGCGCTATGTACATTAATGGCGCTACAGTATATAAATAAAGACATACAATACAATACAACGACTAACATTGAGAACAATAAATCTTTATCTGTTACCATTTTTCATTACAGTGTGGAAATACAAAAGACCAGACACTCACAAATTTTACATTTGGAGAAACACATCCACGTATTAATCATGTGCACGTGACAAACTACCTTACTGTATATATAAATACATCCTAATATCAATCAGATTAAACCCTGATACTTCACTGACAGTCTTCGACCCTAACACATAAAATAGCTCACTACCATTGGAACCCCCTGGATCCCCAACGTCATATCTCAAATACAGAAAGCATGTCAACTCCTTTGCTTTATTAATCCCAGGGTTGGTCAATACGTTTAATACATACATTCAATGCAATTCCCTCCTCTTGGCGCATCGCTTGAAATCTTAATTGACTCACTTTACAGTATGGCCACTATCGCAGAAATGCTTAGTTACTGGGGATTTCCAATCCTTATTCTTTACTCTACTTTTATGTTCACTGATCCTATTACTCAATGTCCAAGTTGTTTCTGCTACTGTACATATAAAAATCTGCTAGGGCATTTGATTATGTAGATCAAAAAGAATGTCTGGCAGTTTCAAGGATAAATTCTTTCCCCTCGGATGAGAAAATACGTCTCCATGTATAAGATTATTGCACTGTAATTTTAGGTAACCATAAGGAGGCAGATTTAATCTGTGGCAGATCTGTCTTCACTATGGAATCTCTAAATGTGTGTGCTCTTTTAAAAGCCATCATTGGTGGTTCTCTGAAATTATTTGCAATTCTCGGATCTGATCTTAGTACAAGCCAAAATAAATGAATAATATTTTTGACCTCTTTTGAGTGAGTGGTGTACTGTTTGTCAACACTACTGGTATATGCTTATCCTGTCTCCCTGTAACGTACGTGCTCGCCACAAACCGAGACCGGACCGCGGGGCTGAGGTGGGTTTTAACACACCGACCTTAGACCACGAAGCCGGTTCTGGATTGCGCAGTTCGTAGTCCTTCGTTCAGGGTTGGAGAAGGCAGGGAAATCCATGGGCAAGCCGGGGTCAGAGTTGGAGATGTCAGAGTAATCGATGTCCAGGCAGGAATTCGGCAACAGGGAGTCAGGTACACACCGCTTCAGTGTAGCAGCTGAAGCAGGGGAATGGCCTCTGCGCGAGGAGCGGCCCATGATAAGGTCTCCACAAGGGAAGAATGCAGCAGGTCTCAGGAACAAGGCAAGGCTAGAACTAGGAATCCAGCACTTCCGCACAGGAGCTGACCTCTGCCAGGAGGGAATGCAACAGTTCTCAGGAATACGGTAGACTAGCACTGGGGATACAGTGCTTCAGCACAGGTGCAGACCTCTGCCAGGAGGGAATGCAGCAGGTCTCAGGAACAAGGCAAGACTAGCACTGGGGATTCAGTGCTTCAGTACAGGAACCAGATGGCAGACCTCTGCCTGGGGTGAATGCAGCAGGTCTCAGGAACAAGGCAGGGCTAAGCCAAAGTAGCTTGTGGCAAACACAGTTACAGTGGCGGCTGCTTTTATTCTTCTGCGGCCACCACCGCAATGTGCGGGCAGATACGGCTGGTTTGTTTTTTTGCCGACGCGTGCCGCGTGTCACTGGTGCGCGGTCGCACGTGCCAGGGTGCGTGCGCGTGTGGCACGCGTGCCAGGGTTCCCTGAAGGTGGTGGCAGGGTAAGGGGGGATGCGGAGAAGCAGAGGGGGACCCGGAAAGCATAGGGGGACCCGGAGAAGCAGAGGCGGAGGTCGCGAGGGGAGGGGAACGAGGGGAAGGATGCGAGGAAGATGCGGCTGGCGCGCGGCCAAGTTCGGCCCAGCCCGAAAAAAGCCACGGGACAAGACGGGTAAATGTAAGAATAAAGCTGACCACAGCAGTACATCCAAGGGAATCTTGGGTTATGCTCAGCAATGAGTCAAATAGAGAGGCCCGTATAAGAAGGGCAGATAGACAATCCCAAGACAGGGGTGTGTGGAGATACCTCCAATGCCAGGGCAGAGAGACAGAGCTGCAGTGATTGCAAGCACAGGTGATAGTGCAAGCAAATTCAAGGGAAGGTTTATCTGAGAGCTCACCAGCTCTGCACGAGTGAGCTCCAGTAAAACCCAGGAACGGATTCCTCACACTCCCTCTTTCAGCCTGTTTTAGTAGACTACCGGTACCTCTAGATCAGTCTCCTTAATGTTTGAAAATGCCTGTTTAAGACTGTACAGTGTGTACCCTCTCTTGGCAAATGTAACAATAATTTCTCTGGCACATGTTTCAAAGATTCTATCATCATCTGTTATTCTGCATAGTGTTATCAGTTGACCCATTGAAAGTCCCTCCTTAAGGGGTTCAGGGTGGAAGCTGTGGGCATGTACAGTAGGTATGTGTTGCAATTGGTTGGGTTCTCATAAATCTGTTCTCAATCCTTCTCCTGCAAGGAGAACACAGACTTCTAAATCATGAATGTTCTTATAACTATATTGTAGTGAATGTTATCACACCATGTACAGTGTATCATTTAACCTTTATTGAAATAGTATTAAACTTTCCTCACTCTCTCTCCAAATGTAAAAAAATCAGTAATGTACCGCCCCTTTGTCAGAACATGGGTGGAACAATCTTCCGACTGATAAATAAATCTCTCTTCCAAATCTGCAAGAAATAAGTTTGCATATGATGGGGCCATATTGGACCCCATCACAGTGCCCTGTATTTGTAAATAATAACTGCTTTCAAAACAAAAGTAGTTTCTCGTTAACACTAGTTTTAGAAGTTGCGCCAAGAAGTTCTGTAAGGGGCCAATTCACAAAGCTGTGAGAAGTGGTTTTAGGGGTGATAAATGCCCTTGTAGCACGATACTAACTGCTTGCTATTCAAAAAGCAGTGATAACAGTGCAGTATTGTGCTATAATAGTTTTTTATCACCCATAAAAAGTCAGTGAAAAAAAATTGTCTGATAGGCCAAAAAATGGCAAACGCCATTTTTTGCCAGTAACTGCTATTCACAAAGCAATGATAACTTTATCATACTGTACAGCATTAATACCAAAGGCCGGTGGGGGTCTCTGGGTGGTCCCCGTGGGTTTTCAGGGGCCCCATGGGTGTCTGAGGGTCCTTGAGTAGTCCCCGCGGGTGTCTTGGGTGATCCCCATGGGTGTCCGGGGGCTTCCAGGTGGTCCCCGTGGGTGTCAGGGGGCCCCACACGTGTTTAGAGGTCCTCGAGTGATATCCGGGGGCGTCTGAGGTTCCCCTGGTAGTCCTCTTTGGTGTCTGGGGGCCTCCATGTGGTTCTTGTAGGTTTCTGGGGGCCCCACGGGTGTCTGGGGGTCCTCAAATGGTCCCCACGGGTGTCCAGGGGCTTCCAGGTGGTCCCCGTGGGTGTGCGGGGGCTCTACGGGTATCCGGGGGTCCTTGGGTGATGTCCAGGGGTGTCTGAGGTTCCTCGGGTGGTCCCCGCGGGTGTCCAGGGCCCTCCAGGTTTTTCTCACGGGTGTCTGGGTGCCCCACTGGTGTCCGGAGGTCCTCGTGTTGTCCCCACGGGTGTCTGGGGGTCTTTGGGTTGGCCCGACAGGTGTCCGGGGGCCCCACGGGTGGTCCCCGCTGGCCTGCATTACCAATCCAGTTTTGCAAAAACAATTGTGCAATACATTCTCATAAATAAACCCCTCCCCCCAAATACATACAGTACAGTAATGGGCAAAATTACTGTTATCCAGATATGTATAATAGTGCATTTTCCCATTTAAAATAAAACATTAACCAGCAGCATAAAATAAATAAAACTTGTACAGTACACTACCGACACACTTTATCCTAGCAGGGCTAGTTCCGTAGCCGGGGGATGCCCCGGCTTGCTAGCCCCACTCCCTCGGCGTGCCGCGCGTCACCGATGCGCGGTCACGCGTCATCGGGTGTCAGCGCCCCCTGCACGCACGTCCAGGGCTCCCCGAGGGAGCCCTGGTGTTCCGCGATCGCGGGACGGCGGCAGGGGGTTCCGGGGGACCCGGCGGACCCGGCAGCGGTAGGGAGAGCACCCCGATCGGAGCACCTCTTCCGCTGCTTTGGCGCACGCCCGGCACCCTCCGGCGCGCGCCAGGTTACTGCTGCGGGCGAGAACGGGCAAATGCTCGAATAAACTCGGCCGCAGCAGTACTTACCCCTGCCATGATGAAGGCTGTCCTCATCCTCATCACCATCCTTGACCTCTGTGGCAGGAAAAGTACAATAAAAAATACAGTACAGACTAATGACCCCTAACCCCTTAATCACCTTAGCAGTTAGTAACCGCTATAGTAATTAAGGGGTTAATCCACCCTCCCCAGCTACAAACCCGGGAGGCCTATCCACCCACCCCGAGAACACTAACCCCACTACCCATTGTTTGGCATACTGTTAAAGCATGTCCATATAATATGGGCATGTTTTAACACTATAGCAATAAACGGGGAACAAAAAAAACAGGGCCAAAATAAAACACATTACATAGAAAAATAAATACATTACAAATGCTAATAAACTGTTACGCCGGTGCTGCCCGCAGACCAGACTCGTCCCTTATACTGAGGTGGGGACGTATATGTGCCCGCACCCGCAGCAGAAAGAGCGTGTCTGGTGTGTGGTGTTTTGGCATTGCCAGGCGGGATTACTGTAGGTGTAGCAATACTTGCCGGTACCGGTACAGAAGAATCGTTGCCGTAAGCCAAGGTCAGGGAAAGAGAGATCTGGGAGGTCGAGGTCCAAGCTGTGGTCGAGGGATGAGAGAAGCTGCAAGGTCAAGTGGGAGCCGGGGCCAGAGCCAGAGCCAGAGAGGAACATCCGCCAAGCCGGGTCGCAACCTGAATAAACGAAGAGCAAAGGGAGAGCCAGAATAGACGTCCGAAAGCAGAGACTATGTCAAGCAATGTGAGACAGGTAAGACAGGTACTATATACTGTGGCTGACCAATGGGGAGCAGGGGAAGTCCTGGAGGAACACAGGGAGCTGTGATGGATTGGTTCCTATGACAGACAGCCAGGTGGGGAGCTTTAGGGTTGAGTAGCAGCGTGTGTGAAAGTTGGGGGCGTGGTTTCACTGCTAGTGTAGTGAATAAATTATCTTCACCTGGCGCGTGCTCCGTAATGTTGGAGAGCACGCGCACAGCCCAAATGGCAGCCGTCTGGGTGCGGGGTGCCTGCGGGGCAGCGGTGGCCCGTCGGTGACGATGGGGAAGCCCCAGATCCATGGGAACCTGTGAGACCGGAAGCAAGGCCGTCCCATGGCAGCGGGAGCCGTAGGAGGTAAGGGGGGGATAACGCTGTGACTGCCGTGACCCCCAAATACTCACAGTACCCCCCCTTCAGGGTTGGCCTCAGGACGATCCTCCCACGGTTTGGATGGGAACTTCTTACGGAAGCGTTTGAGAAGTCCTGGTGCGTGAATGTCTTTAAGAATGTCTTTAAACAACTGATCTCCAGTTTCAAATCGGTCAGGTGTTTTGATCCTAGTGCGTCATCTTCATCTGTCAGACAGTGTTGTAGAATGTCTTCATCACCAATGATCCATAATGCATAAGTGGAGGAGAAAGGGGAGGAACAGATCAGCATTCCACATATAGAACAGGCTGTGTGACATATTATATCACCGTGATTAAGTGTTGATAATAAAAATCTAAAAAAAGGTTTGTCTTTGTCAATGAATTCAAATGCCTAACCCCAGAGGTACAGTATAAACGAACGAGTATACTTGCAGCAGGCAATGGCAGCAACCTAAGGAAAAAAAAAAAATCATCTCTCCTCAATGAAACAACCTAATGACAAAAAGTCATTTAGTCCATTTGGGTATACAGTATTTAATGTGTGGATCCAAAAGGATTCCCGCTGTAATAATAGCGTATCCTTATCCAGACCAGCCCTAGCTTTTTTAATATGCTCAATACCCATTAACTTTAGTGAGGATATTGGGTGACTGAAGTCAGAGCAATGTTTGATAAGAGCTGTTTCCTCTGCATGATTATTAATTTTGCTTTTGTGTTCTATAAATCTGGTTTTGAGCATGCGACTGCTCTTGCCAATATAACATAGTCCACATGGGCATTTAATCATATAAATGATGTTCGTAGTGATGCATGTGATACGCTCCTTTATTTTATACAGTCTGCCACTTCTGGGGTGGTAGAACTTATCCCCTGTATTCAGACTGTTACACACGCTACAGCCATAGCATTTATAACAGCCTACTTTAGGCAAACTCAAGAAGTGTGGTGTTATGTAATGTTTTTCATTATCCGCCTTTATCAGGATGTCTTTAAGATTCTCTCCACGCTTATAAGCAAAACGTGGGAAATCCTTACAAACATCTTTGAGTGTTTCGTCTGTCTGTAAAACTTTCCAGTGTTTTTTTAAAGTGTTTTTAATGAAACCACTGGCCGTTGTAAATTTGCTAACAAATGTCAGACGGTCACTTTTAATCTTTGATTGGGGTGTTGTATCAAAAGCCTTTACAATCTCAGATCTGTTGTGTCCCCTCTCAACAAATCTGTCCTCAATCTCCTTTAAAGTTTCCTTCAAGTTAGTCGGCCTGTCTACTATGCGTGTAGCCCTAACCTTTTGTGAAAATGGTAGCATATGTTTTAATGGTTCTGGGTGGAAGCTGGTTACATGTAACGTGCTATTCTTATCTGGTGGTTTTCTGTATAGATCACTATGAAGTACTCCATTTTCATAGGTAAGGAGCACATCTAGATACGAAATCTGCTTTGTGCTCCAGTTTTTTGTAAACCTAACAGTGGTGTTTAGACCATCCAGATAGTCAAAAAAGTGGATAAGTTCTTCCTCTGTACCCTCCCACAGAAACAGCAGATCATCGATATATCTACAGTAAAATAACATTCTCTTATAGTGTTCTGTAGGATAGATAAATTGCTCCTCAAAATCAGTCATGTATAAATTAGCATAGGACGGGGCCACATTGCTGCCCATAGCTGTCCCTGCAGTTTGTAAATAAAAGGTCTGCTCGAACTTAAAGTAATTTTTGTACAAAACAAAATGTAGGAGGAGCATGATAAAATCCACAGGTGGATTTGATTTGTGAGAACTAGTAAGATTCCTTCGAATGACATCTAAGCCACCATCATGAGGAATTATGGTGTACAAATTAGTAACATCCATAGTAACCATGATAAGATTTTTTCCAGTTAATGGCACTGTGCGTATTTTTGTAAGAAAATCAAATGTGTCACGTATGTAAGATTTGTTCTTAATTACCAAAGGTTGAAGAAAGGTATCAATAAATACCGCTAACGGTTGATTGATGGAACATGTAGCAGAAATTATGGGTCTGCCGGGGGGATTCTGTAAACTTTTGTGGATTTTTGGAAGTAGATAAATAACCGGGCGTCTTGGATTTTTCATAGTAAGAAAGTTAACTATCTCCTCACTAATCCATAAATTATTTAATCCAAGTTGTAGTATCCCCCTAATTTCTGTTTGATACCTTACAGTCGGATCCATATCCAATTTAATGTAACACTCTTGATTCTCCAATTGTCTTAAAACTTCTGTTTTGTACACACTATAGTCCTGCACTACAAGTGCTCCTCCCTTATCCGCTTTTTAAAAAATGATGTTGCTATTCTCCCTGAGTGTTTTTAAAGCCTCCTTTTGTGCAATTGTCAAATTATAGTTTGTGTAATGATGTTTCTTAAAATGTTGTTTCACATCATGTTTTATAAGATTCATGAATACACTCACACTAGAATTTTTGAAAGGTGCAATAAACCTTGATTTCAATTTACACCGGTTAGGGTTTACCTGCTCTTGTTGCTGCCACTGCTGATCTTGCTGATCTGTGGGTCTTAAAAAGAAAGATTTTAGATTCAAGTTTCTTTCAAATTTGAACAGTTCAACCTCTAATTCAAAAGGGTCAGGTCTAGTGGTGGGGACAAATGAAGGACCTTTGGATAAAACACAGATATCCATTTCTGTTAACTTATGAGAAGACAGATTAATGATTAGATTATGCTTACTCATGGTCGTGGGCGGAGAACCGGAGGTGTTCTTTGTGCATCTGCGGCCCCTCCTTGTCTTGCGTCTTTGGCCCTTGATGTCTGTCCTCGTCCCTTGTCTAAAAAAGACCTCCCTGGGGTTTGGGTTGTTGCACCTTCCGCTGATGAAGCGGTGTCAGAATCACTTGTGAAGTCTGATGGTTTTTTAGCCACTTTTTTTGATTTCGTTAGGTTTTTTGAGCGTCTGTCAGATTTTCTCCAAAAATAGACGTTGTTCTCTTTGTAATCTGTCACTACTACCTTAAATTTTTGTTTCTTAAAGTGGATTAAATCATCCTTAAATTTTTGTAGCTTAACTTTAAGGTCATCTAGTGATTTGACAGTAATGTCATTTTGATGTGTCTGCTCAATAATGATTTCTATTTTTAGAATCTCATGCCTCACAGTAGTGAGTTGCTGACCCACTTCTTCTATCACCAGCAGTATCAAATCAAGTGATGCTTTATTCAAAATTCTACACCAGTTGTCACAAAAAATAGTATTGTCAATTCCAATAGTTGGGCGATTTTTTATACGAAACCCCCTAGGAATGAGTTTCTGTTTATAGTACTCAGTTAGTGTGTTGCCATGAGAGTAAAGCTCGATTTCCTTTTTCTTAAGCCTTTCTAAATCTTTAATATGATCTGTGGGTCTATCCGGCCCAAAGGCCTCTTGTGGGGTTGATTTAAACAAGATTTTATTGATTTCCTCGTCATTAAAGGTTTTTGTTTCAGCTCTATTAGCCAATCCACTTGACAGATTATCCAAACCTTCCATATGTTAAAAACCTCGCCACTTGCCACTAGCAAAAATATATCACCAAATACAGATCAGAAGCTCCTGTGTAGCAACAGGTATATGCAAATATGGTAATAACCAAATAAATACTGACCTAAAGCTAAATAGCTAATCAGTAAAATCAACACTTATGCTAATAAAAGCATTCATCGGTGGGTGCAAGCATTAGTACAGGTAGTCACAGTCCAGAACATGTTGTTTCACATCATGTTTTATAAGATTCATGAATACACTCACACTAGAATTTTTGAAAGGTGCAATAAACCTTGATTTCAATTTACACCGGTTAGAAATGTATTTATGCCATTGTCACTTGAAAAAGACCACTTAGGTCGAAACGTCGTGTTGGCTCAATAAATGAGTTTATTTTGCTCAAATCCGCAGTGCCCTTTGTTCCTTCATTCATCTGTCTTGGACTGATTGCAGGCTTTCGTGCAAACACTGGAGCACCGGTAATTGTATGTTTTTTCTATTTTTGAGGTGTGCAGCATCACTTTATTTGTTCTGGAGATACCTGGAATGCGCCGCTCCTCACCTCTGACAAGCCCCGTTGCGTTTGCCTTCCCAGCCTGGGTTCATGCCTGGCTGACGGGCGGCTAATCTGTTAAATGATAATGATAAGGATTTAATAGGCTGCAATGCTTCGCGTGTCTACCAGATGGCATAAATTCATGAATTGTAATGCAGTATATATATATATATACTGTGCAGTATTGCAGCCAGCGGGAATAAAATGCTTAAATCCCTGCATGGAAAATACCTCAATGCACTCGGGCAGAAAACAGTCACAAACCTCAATACACCCGGGTATACCCGAATTCGTGGGACTAGCCAAGCTCGAATAAAGTGTGTCGCCAGTGTAGGCAATTCGACAATAAAGTCCTTTGATATGTGGGACCAGGGGCGCTCCGGAATGGGTAAAGGCATAAGAAGACCATGGGGTTTTTGACGAGGTATCTTATTGCTTTTTGTTTTTGGCCATATTGGGCCACCAGAAGGTGCGACGTACAGTATGAGGTCCAGAGTTTTTTTGAATCCCGGATGTCCTGCTGAACGGGAAGCGTGCCCCCAATCCAGAATCTCAGGAATAAATTTGGAGTCTACGTACAAAGTATCCTTCGGAACTTCGAGATCACTAGGAATGTGTTCTTGAGACTTGATGATCTTTTCCAGATTCTTGAAAGCAGTGACCGCGAGGATCTTTTGCTTGGGAAGGATGGACTAGGTAGTTTTCTCCGGTCTCTCTTTAGAAGAATAATGTCTGGAGAGGGCATCCGCCTTGACGTTCTTGGTGCCGGGAATGTAGGACAAGATAAAATTAAAGAGAACATTGAGGGACATTCACCCCTCAATAAGCCAGTGCTGCAGGGCTTTAAACCACTTAATTAATAAAAATGCTGCTGTGTCCAGAGGGGCAGAGTATAGTGAAATTTATAACCCCTGTTTGGGCTGTGGTCTGGCAGTGACTGTCTGGGGATGTCTGGGGGAAGTCCGTGGACCCACCCAGACCCCTTGAGTCTCGCACAATATGAGCCACAACACCTGGGGAACTCTGCACTGAAATAATGAATAAAAATCAATAACTCACTGGGATCTTTATAGTCCGTCCGGTCTGCGTCGTGCTCCAAGCTGTGTAGTAGAAATTGCAGGCAAAGTATCCTCACCGGGGAGAAAAGACAGCGGTCACGGCCGCGCAGCAAATGAACAAGGCTGGACTGTGCTATAAAAAAATCGTTATTATGCCATGGGTATTTAAAAAGAGAGAGAGGGAAGCACCCCCCGCAACTCTAACGCATTTCAGCCACAAAGGGCCTTTCTCAAAGAGTGAATATTACCTGCTCCTGTGTTGACTGAAATACAAGCCCACCCGGAAGTGACATCACACTCACGGTGCTAGCAGTGACTCCCATGATGGACAAAGGGAGTTTGCTCACCTGGTGAGTGTAACCATACCCGTAATGAGCTCTTACCAGAAGTCAAAGAAAAAAATGGCAAATACATTGCCAGTGAAGAAACAATTTGTTACATCAGATGTTTATGTCACTAATTGCAACAACCACAATAAACCTTACAGGGAGGTGAGGTGACAATACTATTTACTAAATGGTATTCTATTAACCTCTACCTGCTAAGGTAATAAAACAAATTAAAATATGTATGAAATTCAATCAATGCAAAGGATGCATTGATTGATTAAAATCAAGTAATAGCAGGGGGATGAATTGTGTGAGACATTACAATTTAAACAATAATTAGAATTACCTTACATTCATGCAATTCTGAACAGACTACAGAATAAAGTCAAGTGGATACATCTAACCCAAATGTTATTTAGATCACAATGTATAAACACTTATAACAATTTTGGTTGCTTTGTTGCCAATCATATAAATATTAAGGAACTTAAAGTATGATTTTACTGACAGTTTTTTCAGATCATCACATCGTTCAATGAAGTCAATCCAAGGAAATAATAAGATGAAAACAGACAATGAAAATAATAACAATAAATACACAATAATACCCAACAAATGTTGAACAATGAAAATGAAAACAACAAGATGAATTGTTTCCTGACAGTATTACTCATTGTTTGTTTGAACATACCGATCGTAAACAAAAACTTATCTTCATCTAATTATCAATCAGTGGTTAACTATTCATGAAAAACGAAAACCACAGAAAAACTTATTGAGATTTTGTCTAGATTTTGTCTAGCTAGTCATATGATCTTAATGAATAAAGACCTAGGTATTAATAATACATGGTAGATTTTAAATTGATCAATAATCATCTCTTTTTAAAAAATGATCAATAATCAATTATTTATATATATGCTTTTATAAGTTGATTTGATTTACAAAGATATTATAACAGAACGAGAACAAAAAGAAGCAGCAACTGATTTTAACGGAACAGGAGTTGCCAGGGAGGAGAGAAAAAAACACTTAAAGAAAGTGTTTTATCTCCCAGTCTATATTAATTCCTTTTGGTGACATGGTGTCCATTGTGAATATCCAGAACATCTCCTTTTGATTTAGGATGTTCTGTCGGTCACCTCGTCTGACAGGGGGTGAGATATGGTCTATCCCACTGAATGTTAACAAATCCAGTTTGCCCAATGGGCATTCTAAAAAATGTCTCGCCACTTGCAATCTCTGGTCTCCATTCTTTATGCTTCTAATGTGTTCCATTATTCGATTCTTTAGTGGTCTTATTGTTCTTCCTATGTAGCTCTTGCCACAACCACATGTTAGGATGTAAATTACGAAATTGGTGTTACATGTGATAAAGCTCTTAAGTTTTATTTTATTCTTATTAACCCTAGAGTGTATGACTTTAATGGGTTTGGCAAAAGTACATACCCTGCAGAAACCACATTTAAAGAAACCCACAGGTGGAGTGAAACCTTTAGTTTTTTGCAAAGGATTGATGAACAAGCTAGGTGAGATATAACTTGCTAATGATTTTGCTTTTTTGAAAACAAATTTGGGTAGTTGTTGAATATATGGCTTTAATTTATTGTCTAGACTCAGAATACTCCAATTTCTAAAAACAATGCTGCGAATTACATTTGCTTGTCTGCAATGCTGAGTGACATTACGGGTGTGGTTACAAACACTAGGTGAGCAAACTCCCTTTGTCCATCTTTCATGTGTTTTAAAATAATTTGTCTATGCTGCTATGCTTTATTGTATGTTTAAAGTATTTTAAAATTAGATAGATGTAATTGTTGATATTGTGTGCTTGTGTTCAGGGTTAGCCTTGGTTTTAAAGTTTGTATTCTGGTTGGTACTTATATTTTTTCACATGCTGAATTATCCTGCTCGAGGCGTGAATTAGTTAATTGTTTCATTGTTCGGGATGGACTGTCAATTGTTTAGGGATGTAAATAATCATTGCTAATTGATTTTTGTTTACTTGATTGGTTAAAATAGTTGACTTGTTTGGAGGTACTGTACTGTATTTGTATTTAGCTTGCAATGATATTGTTCACATTCATTTGCAGAATGTATATGGTGCATAGATTTTATGCATCATTTATACAATGTAAATGCAATGTATTGATTGGAATGTGAGGTTTTTCATTGGCATTTGATGATTTAGTTTGTAAGATCAGTTAGGATTATTAAAGGAAATTCATTGTAATGTAGTGTGTCTGTATGGAGAAGTGTTATTTGTAGTACAGTATGGTTTTGATAACCCTTCTACATTTATTTGTATATTGGTTCATCATGTGTGTGTAGTGTGTATATACTGTATCTCTCTCTCTCTCTCTCTCTCTCTCTCTCTCTCTCTCTCTCTCTCTCTCTCTCTCTCTCTCTCTCTCTCTCTCTCTCTCTCTCTCTCTCTCTCTCTCTCTCTCTATATATATATATATATATACTGTATATATAGTTGCATGATGAAGCAACTGTACAAATTCATGGGTGAAGGGTGGGTATCGGGCCAGTGTGGCTTAACCCCTTAATTACCTTTGTGGTTATTATCCGATAAGGTGTTTAAGGGGTTAATTGATATCTGAATGTAATTGCAATGTATTGGCTTTGTTTTGGCAATGTATTTTGTGGACAAGACAAGAATGTTGCTGGCGACGGAGACTTCTTCTTGATGAGGTCAGTAGCACTTTATTATTTATTTGAATATGCTAGTTAATGTTTTTAATAATGGGCAATTAATCTATTATCCATATCGGGATAATAGTTATTTTGCACATTATTGTACTGTAGGTGTTGGGGGGGGGCTGGAAATTATTGAATGTATAGGCCAGGTTTATTTTTTTTACATTCAGGGTTTGTTCTGTGGTTCTGCGTGAGACCTCTGGAGACCACCTGTGGTTTCCTCGGGTATCTCACGGGTACCAGGCTGGTGGTTCCACGGGTGACACATGCGGGGATGAAGCGGTGGCCTCACATCTGTGGGGGCACCGCGGACCCGTAGTCTGCGGGGATGAAGCTGTGTGGTCCCACTTCTGTGGGGGCACTGCCGACCCGTAGGTGCGGGGATGAAGATGTGTGGTCCCACTTCTGTGGGGGAACCGCGGACCCATAGTGAGCACCCGTGAGTTCCCCAGACCCCCGTGGGAACCACCAGTGGCCCCGCAGACACCTGTGGGTCTGACCCGGGGCTCCCAGACATCTGTGGGCCTACCGTGGGGACCCAATTGTGGCCCACGGTACCCAAGGAGACCACCTGGGGGCCATGGTGCTGGCGGGACCCACCAGCAGGCCTCCAGAACCTGTTTGAAAAGGGCTGCTGGTACCCTGTAGTTTTGTCAGGTGCCCCACCAGCTCACTGGGGACTTGCGTGGGGCTGTGTTATGAACCCTGTTTGTAAAGGATAAATCTTGTATTTATGGGGGGGCACAGGGGGTGGGTAATGTATTTAATAAATATAATGATGTTTATTGTGGGTCACTGTATTGTTTTTATTGTGGGTACTGGGGGTGGGGGGGGGGGTTCCCCAACGGTATGTGGGTAGGCCTCCCTTGTGGGTAGTGGGTGAGGGGGGTTAGGCCTCATGGGGTGAGGGGTTAGTGTGGGAGGGTATGTAGGCATCCCGAGTGGTGGGTGAGGGTGGGTTAACCCCTTAATGACTGTAGCGGTTAATAACCGCTATGGTGATTAAGGGGTTAGGGGACATTACTTTGGATGTTTTAATTTTTGTGTCTGTTTTGCAGAAGCGGAGGGGCCATGGCCAGGATGGGGGGGGTAACGGTATGTGGGTAGTGGGTGAGGGTGGTTAGACCTCACAGTATGCACATCGGGTCCCCCCCCCCTCCCCACATTTACATAAACTGCACTCACAGCAACACAGGCAGGGAGAATTAACAGACACATTAGGGGGAGGGGGCATTACACAGATCACAGTCAAGGAGGTGGGGTTATAACCCACTCCCCCTCCCCACATTTACATAAACTGCACTCACAGCAACACAGGCAGGGAGATTTAACAGACACATTAGGGGGAGGGGGCTTTATACAGATTACACTCAAGGCAGGGAGATTTAACAGAAACATTAGGGGGGAGGGGGCTTTACACAGATTACACTCAAGGCAGGGAGATACAGGGGATGTACTGTACTGTATGTTGTTTATTGCAATGCTTCAATGTGTGTACAGTATAATGTTTTTTACAATTAGATAGATGTAATCCTTGGTATTGTAAGGGTTAGCCTTGGTTTTAAATTTTGTTTTCTGGTTGGTACTTATATATTGATTTTTGTTTACTTGATTGGTTAAAATAATTAACTTGTTTGGAGGTACAGTATTTGTATTTAGCTTGCAATGATATTGTTCACATTCATTTGCAGAATGTATATGGTGCATAGATTTTATGCATCATAAATACAATGTAAATGCAATGTATTGATTGGAATGTGAGGTTTTTCATTGGCATTTGATGATTTAGATTGTAAGATCAGTTAGGATTATTAAAGGAAATTCATTGTAATGTACTGTGTCTGTATGGAGAAGTGTTATTTGTAGTACAGTATGATTTTGATAACCCTTCTACATTTATATGTGTGTGTATATACTGTGTGTGTATATATATATATATATATATATGTATAGGGATTGTTGTTTTATATATATATATATATATATATATACATATATATTTATTTATATTCATGTATTTATTTATTTATTTAGATTTATTTATTAATTGTGGGGCTGCTGTGCGTGATTTTTTTTTATTGTGGGTAGCGGGGGTGGGTGAAGGGGGTATTTGGCCCATGGTGTGAGTTTAGGACTTGCGGGGGGGTTGCGGGTGCACTTCACCCCTTCACGGCCATAGCAGTAAATACCGCTACGGTCATGAAGGGGTTAACCCCTCCCGCTACCCCCCCCAAGCCCTAAACAACCATCGTTGGGGATAATACCCCCTTCACCCACCCCCGCTACCCACAATAAAAAAAAATCACACATAGCAGCCGCCCAAAAAATAAATAAATAAATCTAAATAAATAAATAAATACATGAATATAAATAAATACATTTAAAATACATTTTTATTCACAGTGTAGATGTGCATGGGGTCTCCGGAGCTGAACCGCTGTGGTTTTAGGTCCGGGGACCCCCTGCTTCCCGAGATACAGGCCCCTTTAGGGGGTGCCGGTGTCCCTCTGCGTGGATTACATGCCGCGGTGACGTGATCGGGACCTTTAAATGCAGAGGGATACCGGCACACCTCGATCACAGCTAGAACCTCGACCTCCCGGATCTCTCTTTCCCTGACCATGGCTTACGGCAACGACTCCGTCTCTTCTGTACCGGTACCGGCAAGTATTGCTACACCTATTCCCACCTGGCCTGGCAAAAAAGCTTTTAAAAAAATTAACAAGTTAAATAAAATACATTTCTTTAGTTCACTTACCATTACTTGCCCCCACAGACTCCCGTTGCGCACCTTACTCACAAACCAATCCACCAGGCACAGGAACCCATAAAATAATAAACCATACAAAAAAATAAACATTAAACTAAAAATCCAAATCAATCCACGGGTCTTCTAATTGTAATCCATCTTCGTCTTCATCTGTATTCTTCTTTCTTTTACCTTCTTCCGGGCGGGGCGGGGTCTTCTTTCCATCTTCGGCCACGCCCTGTTCTTCTTTCTTCTCCGGAGGTCCTTCCTCCTCGGCGTCTGGCTTCAAAATGAGATGACATAGGCTTTTAAAGGCCTATGACGTCACATTTTTGTCATATGGTTCCCACGGCCCTGATTGGGCCGTGAAAACCATGTGTTTTGGCCGATAAAAATAAAAATGATGACGTCACTTAAAGGCAATGAAAGCACAGCCAATCAGAATGGCTTTGCTTCAATTGCCTTTAAGATGACGTCATTAAAAGAAACATGGCCGGCCTCACATGGTATGGTAGCCAATCAGAGCGTGGGAACTCCATCCCTACTCTGATTGGCTCTAGTACCATGTGACAAGCTTTCAATGACGTCATATCCTTTCTCCCCCCAAGCCTCTGTCACATGGTATAATTTTTAATGTGCCGATGTTTGCGCAGAGAGAGCAGCGGTTCTCTCTCTGCTGCAAACACATCTCGCCAGGGGACGGCCTGTAGTATCATTGATGTGCATATATAGTACTGTATGTGTATGTTAGGGGTTATAGGGGTTGTTGTTATACAGTATATACTGTATATATACAGTATATACTGCATTACAATTCATGAATTTCTCGGCTTCAAAGAAAACAGCTCGCAAATGCCCTCATGCGTTTTTACACGGCATTGCAGTATTGCAGCCAGCGGGAATAAAATGCTTAAATCACAGCCGCGAAAATAACGCAATACACCCCGGGAGAAAACGACACAAAACCGCACATCACCGGGATAATCTGAAATTCGCGGAGCTAGCCGAGTTAGAATAAAGTTGGTCGCCACTGTACAACTAAAGTTTGCAAATCCAGGAGAAACGACAGAGGCTGAAACAACGAATCTGTAAGGGTCACTATGGGTCATCCCCGGAGGGTTTTGTAAATCCTTATGTAGCACCTATTCCCCCCTGCTACGGAAGATCTGGCAATTGGGTATTGTCCCGGTGCTGTAGTTCACCTGCTGGTTCAGGAGGTCTGTGTGGCTCCACAGTTGTAGTTTGTGAGCAGTAACTGGGTAGGGTTTCTCCATCTCTTTACTGTGTAGCACCTCCATGCTATGAGAATCCTGCTGGATGCAGGGTGGTCCCCACAGGCAATACTCAATTCCAATAAACACATACCATAGTTGATCCAACGGCAGCTTTATTGCATAACAGCATGATCGTCCTCCAGCCCTGGAGCACATCCCAGGGGGCTTGCGGCCCCAAGAGCCCCTCCCATTCTCCTTGACACTCTGGTAGGAGAAAGGGTATCCCACTGTCCCATAATCAACCACCTCAATTTGGTGGAGTGTCAGCTTCTATACCCAGGGGAAGGGATTGTAACCTCACCCCATAACAGGGCAGGTCTAGTACTGACAGGCATCACACCATATACATGTGACCCAGTCAGTACCCTCCCCAGGTATGACACTCTAACTGCCAGTTTAGGCCAGCCCCTGGATAAGGCAACATTGTACCCATTCAGGCCGCAACTGAAGGCTAGGCCCTGCGCAGGAGTTTAACCCCAACACTGCCTGTCACTATCAGGACTTATAGAGTTGAGGCCAGTAGTGTTACGCCGGTGCTGCCCGTAGACCAGACCCGTCCCCTGTGCTGAAGGGGGAGGTAGGAATACACGCACCCGCAGCAAAGGAAGCGTGTCCGGAGTGTGGTATTAAGCATTGCCAGGCCAGATGTAAGTAACGTAGACAATACTTGCTGGTACCGGGTATAGGAGTAGAATAGTGATTGCCTTGCCGAGGTCAGGGAGCAGAGAGATGATGAAGGTTGAAGTCCAAGCTGTGATCGTGGGATGCCAGAGTATACGTAGTCCAAGGAGACCCAAAGTCGAGAGCCAAAGGGAGTAGTCGTACGAGCCGTGTCAAAACCTGTAGTAACCAAGAGAACACCAAACACTTCCATACAGAGACTATGTCGAGCGATGAGTGAGGGCTCAGAGATGCTAGATAAGGCTGGGTTGACTAATTAGGGATGGGGGCAGGTCAGGAGGACTGCAGGGAGCCTCTCTGGATAGGTGTGGCTGATACAACCCAGGTGAGCACAGGTAGCACTCTGATTACACCCGTGCGGTGTACGGGGGTGGAGCCTAAGAGCAGGAGTGGAAGTAGAAGAGTGGATGCTGGGCGCACGCTCTGTAAGCTGCGTGTGCACGCGACCACCGTTGGAGGAGGACACATGTGTGCGCGCGGCATGGAGGACCCGCACTTGCCACTGAGAAGGGGGAGGAGCGGCAGAACCGTCGAGGGGAGGAACACTGCGGCGATGGAGGAGCTGATGGCCTGTGGAGACAGGTAAGCAGAGCTTGTGCTGCGTGCCCTGAATCTCCCTGAGGGTAGTCTGTGTGTTGCACAGACGGCGCTGAGAAATCAGATTCCTAACAGTAAACCCCTATTCAGGAATGGCCTCTGGACGGTCCTCAAAAGGTTTCTCTGGAAACCTCCTTCTGAAGGCTCTAAGAAGAGCTGGAGTGTGAATGTCCTTTAAAGGAACCAAGACCTCTCCTCGGTCCAAAACCTTTCCATTGTACCAGGAACAGGAGTTGACCCCTGGACACGCGGGAATCCAATAGAGATTGAACCTCATACTCTTCGTTATTTTGGATGGTAACTGGATCGGGCTCGCGAGTCTGGTCCGTGAAGAAATGACTGGTGTCGAAAGGTTTTAAGAGAGAAACATGAAAAACATTGGGAATCTTCATACTGTGTGGTAGCTGGAGGCGAAATGCCACAGGATTGATCTGTTCTAAAATAGGAAAAGGACCAAGGAATTTAGGTGCCCATTTTGGGGATGGTACCTTTAAGTGGATATTTTTAGGGGAGAGCCATACCAAATCCCCTGGCTTGTACCTGGCGCAAGACGACGGCAGCGATCGGCCTGAAGTTTAGATCTGTGGGAGGAGTCGAGAAGGTTAGTTTGAATCCTGGACCATGCAGCTTGGAGAGAAGAAATGCGTTCATCTACGGCCGGTACCCCAGATGGAATGTTGGAAATGGGCAAGCAGGGAGGGTGAAACCCATAATTTATAAAAAAAAAAAAAAGGGCGACTCACTGGTGGCTTCATTCTTGGCAGAATTAACAGCATACTCCACCCAAGGAAGAAGTTGAGTCCAATCATCCTGGGAGTCAGAAATAAAGCACCTTAGGTACTTTTCCAGGGACTGGTTAATTCTCTCCGTCTGTCCATTGGACTGTGGATGATAAGCAGAGGAGAAGGAGGAAGAGATGCCCTATCTCTTGGTGAAAGTTCTCCAAAACTTGGACACAAACTGGGACCCTCTGTCAGAAACAATGGAGGAAGGAATTCCATGAATCCGTAAAATTTGATCCGTAAAGATATCAGCAAGGGCGGGAGAGGTGGGTAGTCCTTTCAGTGGAATAAAATGGGCCATCTTAGAGAATCTATCCCGACCACCAAGATTGTGTTCATTCCTCTGGATTTGGGCAACTCCACGATGAAATCCATCGAAATATAGGACCAGGGACGGTCGGGGACTGGTAGAGGTAACAGAAAACATTGGGGGTTTTGACGGGGTGTCTTGATCTGTGCGCAGGTAGGGCAAGCGCGGGTAATTTCCAAAATATCTTGGGACATTTTAGGCCGCCAAAAATTGCCAACGAATAAGGTCAATAGTCTTTTTAAAACCTGGATGACCTGCAGATTTAGACGAGTGGCCCCAAGTCAGGACTTCAGGAACAAATTTTGGGGGTACGAAGAGTTTGTTGTCAGGAACCGCCAAGTGCTTAGGAATGCATCTCTGAGAATGCATAATCTTATCAAGCTTCTTGAAAGTAGATGTGGCGAGAATCCTCTCCCGTGGAAGGATGGTCTCCAAGGACTCCTCTGGTCTTACGTTTTTTGTCCTGAGAATATAAGAAAGGTGAAAAATGAATCTGGAAAAAAAAAGAGACCAACGAGCCTGTCGTGGACCAAGGCTTCGGGCGTTCTCAATGTAGAGAAGGTTTTTGTGATCCGTGAGGATAGGGTGCGCGCTCTGTAAGCTGCGTGTGCTCGTGACCAGCGTTGGAGCAGGACAAACGTGTGCACGCAGGACGGAGGACCCGCGCCTGCCACTGAGAAGAGGGAGGAGCAGCGAAACCGCCGAGGGGAGGGACCCTGCAGCACCGGAGGAGCTGACGGCCTGTGGAGGAACGTAAGCGGAGATTGCGCTGCACGCCCTGAGTCTCCCTGAGGGTAGTTTGTGTGTTGCGCGGACGGCGCTGAGAAATCAGATTCCTAACAAGTAGATATAGCCAGGGGCACTTGTCTACACTTATATATCTTGGGAGGTGATAAAATACAGTAAGAGTAATTTGGGGAGGTGATAAAATACAGTAAGAGTCGGATTAATCATGATCAAATATGTCTCAATGGTCTCATTAATAACACCTCCCTTGTGGGCATTATCTACACATTAGTCAATCTCTTTTTTATAACATTAGTCAGGTCTTCAGGAAGACCTTAATAATGTCCTACGTTACTCAATTGTCGTACAGCATCAGAGATGTACCCAGGAAGGTCCATCACCCATATAGCCCCTCCCCCCCTTGTCATCTTATTTTATAATGATTGTTTCATCTTCTTGTAGATTTTGTAACACCATCCTATGATCTTTTTTCAAGTTTGTGTTTCTATTTAACAGTGCCACGTGCCCAGTCAATCTGTTGAACTTAATTTTGTACTAGTCCTACAGTATGTATGCCTCCATAGCCGGATTTACTGGAGGAGCACAAAACTTACTCTTTTACTGTCAGTACATTTCATAAGATCCACAGTCCCTTCCTCTATCTGAGTAGATTCCTTTTCCTCATAAGTTACATTTGTAGATTACAAGGACATCTTGGATTCCACCGACTGAAAAAAAGACCTCCAGTCTGAAGTTTCTAAAAACAAACAAAAATAATTCAAACAACAGCTGATACCCACTTGATGTAGGTTCTATGATGTAGGTCCTAGGGGAAATAATAATCACAAGGGAATCCTTTCCTGGGTCCTTGTTTGGATCCTGTCCCTAACCCTTCTGAGTATAATTAAGAAGGGCTCTTAAATTAAAAAAAAAAACATTAATCCAACTATAAATTGGACGCTAATATAACACATGTGCTATTTAATTTGTGTATACCCATGTTCAGCTAATTTAAATAAATTAGGAATATGCAGGACTGTGCTCCACCTGTCGAGTCGTTATGTTAATGACCCCAAAACAAACTATCTTTTGCACCTATTTTTGAGCAACTATAATTTTTTATTAAAATGACTAGAAAATGTAGCATTTTAATGTGACCTGTAATGTTTTGGGGTTGGGGGGAGAGCGAACCATGAAAACGTTTGCAAATTTGTTTGCCATAAAAATTATCATAAATTACTGTAAATGCCATAAATGACATGTTGTTCGTTAAGTTCAGTGAAAATGTTTTCCGTCTTTACAGAAGACAAATCAAAAAACTCTGTTGGTTCCTGAATCCCACATTTAGCACTATTATAAAGTATTACACTAATAAAAAACGTGAATATACTGTAGCAATTGTTATATAAATGCCAGCTGGTAATGAAACTATTTTTGATTGTCTGTCTAACAATACGTTCATTTCAGGTCTGATAGACTCAATAGGAAGGGCTCGGAATGGCCATTCTGACATACAGTAGAATAGGAAAAAGTAAATATATATATATATATATATATATATATATATATATATATATATATATAGTACAGTAAATAGGAAAGGGAAAGCGGTGATCCTGATGATGACACTCCCTTATACAGGGCTTTTCCTTAACTGTAGTGACTTTCAGATTCAAACTTCTGTGGGATTTTAAAACAATCTATGGATTTAGCCATGTTACTAAAGAGATAATGAAAGGAACATGTTCTACAGTATCCAGGTATCCAGTTTGAGTACATGCACAGTATTTTTCTGGAAACCACAAACACCTACAGTGACTTTTAATGAGTCTCTCACTACCTACGCAAATTTGGTTAATTCTATCTCATTGAATAATATTTTACAATTAGTAAAACTTCCACATCAATTCTTCACACATGCAGTATTTTTATCATCCTTTCAAGTTTTATTTCTTTTGATTAATTTTTTGGGTAGTTTCAAATATCATTAATTACGTTCTCTAAAATTAGTCAGTACAAAGAGAAAGAGAATCCCAATACTATCACTGTTAATTATTTTAAGCAAGCTGTCATTTATGTTTTTTTTTTTTTAAAGTAGATTTTTTTTCTTGCCGTCAAGAACATTCTTTAGTGCGGAATTAATTAATCATTATAAATAGAAAACCTGCAGGATCAGCTTTTGAACTTAGTATAGTTTAAAGAGGCAAGGTTGTAAGAGTCAGTGGGTTGCCAAAGGGAATCGTTTTATTCCCTTGACAAAAGAGCAATTACATTACTTGCCTTATTCATGTAGAGACTTTGGAGCTGTTTTTAGAGTTCCCGCATGTTTGTAAAAATGAAAGGTTTGCAAAACGTTTACCATTACAGACTTTTAAATTCTTAGACAAAAAGACAATGTGGACTTTGTGGCACCCATCTATTTCGGTATCAGACTCTGCAAATGCTAAAAGCGTTAACTCTAGAAATAGTACTGGTTGACACTTCAAAGATTTGGGGAAATCAGGGATACATTTTTATGTATCAGCTTTACTGAGGATTGGAACAATTGATTTTTAGATAATAAATTATTTTATAGAAAGACATTTAAGTATTTTGTGAAAGTTAAAAGATTTAAGAGATTTATGACTCATGTTTGGCATCTCTCCTAAGTTGAAAAGTATTTAAACAATCTATGTAAACACACAACTAAACTGTATATTCTTATTTTAAATGATTTGCACATCCCATGCAAACATCCACAACATTGTTCCTCATTTCCTCTCGATTGTAAACTCCCATGAGCAGGGACCTCATTACATTTTGGATGTGTTTTGTGCTTGTTTCTGCTTATTTGGTATGGAATTCTATTTATGTAATTTACATCTCTCTGTAACCCCTTTGTATCGTACTGCAAAAAATGTTGGCGATTTACAAATAAATTCTGATAATAATGATACTAATACTGTAATAATAATAATAATAATAACAATAATAATAATTATTATAGTAATAATAATAATAATAATAATACAATGTCAAATGCACTAGTGTCCTAGTGGCCAATCCTAATCCTAATGTCAATGTCATTCAGAAAACACCACATAACAGGTACGTGGAGCTATTAATAGTCATAAACAGTGCCACATCTATTACACTCTAATTTTGAAGGCATCCACAAAGCTGTATTTAGAAAGTGTTAAAGACCACTTGAACTCCCATTAAAGCTACATACAGTACTGTTCTATAGCAGAGACAAAACATAACGTATATAATTTTGCAGATGCTAAAGCACATCATCATGAGCAGAACAAATGTAATAGACCATGCTGAAGATTTGGAAAATAAATAACACAGAAAAGGGTGTTTTCTGGGAATCTCTTAAACTGTTACAGCATGTACAGTACACCTCACCATCCCTACATTACAAAGTCCTGGTTAAGGTTAACATTACAACAACTTCCACTCATTTACAGATTATTGGATTTTCCTTACAAAAACATAATCGAGCCTGTCTTAGTCTGCACTCCTAATTTTTCTCTACCAAAACATAAGGAAATAACATCTCTTTCTCTCTGTATTTCTCTCACTCAAATAGATATGTTTGGGTGATTTTCTTCTGATTGGTGTACAAATATCTCATTGAGTATAAAAGAGAATTTGCAATCCCCAGATGTACATACATCATCCTTCTTACAAAGTGGATGTTTACGTAAAACATGTTGCTGACAGATAGGACATTGTCATGTGTACTGGCAGGGATGATACCTAATGGAAAAGGGAGATTGCAACTCAGTGTGGAGCATTTGTATTTTTTCTTACTGTATGTGAGAAGCTACTTTTATTTGATATGTGAAAAACAAATATTTTAACTTGGCTGTTCGTTTTTTCCTTGTTGCCCCCCCAGGGAAGGTGCATTGTTTGGAGACTACACCACAGTGATGGACAGTGCTGGAGGATCCAAATGGGTAGGTGGCAGGAGGAACAAACATTACAATAAACTCAAGGATTACTCACAAATGAGACTTCTATTTTTCTCATACATTCCAGGAAGGACTGTGAGATTGTTGAGTAGCTTAAAAACCTTCACAAATGATGGGTGCTCAAGGGGAGCATAACATCTGTCTCCTCATCAGAAAATGATAGTGATAAATATCGAAACAAAAACAGACTCCAGCACTAAGTACAGTAATAAAAAATAAATTTCACCCTTGAGAAAGCCCATAGGGAGAAATGCGTTGGGTGATGTTCTCTCCACATTTTTTGTACCTCAGCTATATTTTGAACTTTTAATTTTGTAATTTTCTATTTAGAGCTGGAGTCAAGGTTTTTTTTCTGCATTGAGTATCTGTTTTTTTTATTTTTATATTTTGTGCTTATTATCTATTTAATTATTTTGGTTCACATGTAGTGGTGTCCTATTCTCTTTTGCACAGTTTTTTTTTCCGTCTTGCTTCACCAATTTCTTTTACCAGAAGCTTTCAGTTTACAATGGAACAAGATGATATTCATGGTGTACTGGGGAGTTTACAGTAGCTACAACAAAATTAATATCAGAAATTCATTCAGTATAAGGAACAATAATTCCGGCAGCACTGGTTGGCATACTTTAATAAACTCTTTAATGGCATACTTTAATAACTCTTTAATAAACAAGTAGGTCAGCGTTAATATGACTGTGTGGCCTCTGTACAGGTAGTTATACAGAATGCAAAGAGTCCGTTTTTGCTGAGGATAAACAAGAACATGCATTTTTCAATCATCAAAAATGTATGGATAAAGAACTGAAATGTTGGTAAGATATAGTGCTTTGGAGCGGATATAAAGCATAGGAAAATTAGGTATCTCCAACCAACCCACAATAACAGTGATTATATTTTTATTAGAATGTTTGATTAGGAATTTATATCCATGTTTCTTTGAGATTATGAGGTTACTAATTAACAAGAGAAATTATATAATACGTCTTAAATAGCTAAATGGGAAATAGAAAAATACAAAGTAATCTTGAACCATTTTCACATAGAGAATGATTTACAAATACAAATGAATATAACATGAGAAACAATGGAGAAAGATTATATTTTATATAGGCAGAAAAAAATTCAGAGAAATGTGTGGGATTTAAAAAATAATAAATAGCGGACCTAGAATACAAATATTTTTATGCAAGATAGAACTAACTTCCACATACAAAGGAATAAATCATTTTTTTTATTCTTAAAGGAGACCAACAAAAAAAAGAACACATTTTAAAGATATAAAATATATATAATTAAAAAAAAATAGATATTACACATGTAGAAAATTATCTGGAACTTAAACAATATTTAAAAATAAATGTGCATTTTATAAAGTAGGTTAGTTAAGGATTAATGTCAAAATAGGTTTGAGGTTACGGAATTTAAGCCCAGATAATACATTTTTGGAAGGTGAATAAAGAATAAAATATGAGATCAGGAAAGTTAAACGGGAAACAAAACAGGTTAGGGACCCTGTTAAAAAGAAGAGTGGAACCAAGAGGGGAATTAGAGGTAGTCGAAAAAACTACCAGAAAAAAATAAAGACTCAGGATGAAAGAGAATTGAGACATTTGGGAATTTATAACCTCTCTGAAGTATCTTGGACTCTAGGTTATTCACTAAGAAATGGTCTTCTTTTTCACCAATTAAGAGCAAACATGTTTGCTATAAAAGGATTGGATTAATCACTCATAGACCCTGTCAATTTTCTAAAGAATTTCATGATTACTACACAACCTTAATGATGGTTCCCCACTGAGTCCTTTTTTCGGGGCTAAATTTAGAGAATATTTGAGGAATTGAGGACTCCCCGCTCAAACCCAAGATGATCTCACTTTTCTTAACACTAATATGATAGAAATAGAGATTGGAGAGGTGATTAAATCCCTAAAAGCTGGAAATGCTACAAGGCCAGGCTAATGGCCATTACAAGAAATGCTAACTTGCTTATTCCCACTATGCTTATTATGTTCAACTCATGTTTAAATGGGGAGACTATTCCAAGCCGGATGACTACAGCCCAAGGCAAAAAAATAGAATTAACTATCATTCAAGAGAAATAGAATACAGTAATAGTTAAATAAAAAACAGTTCTTCAGAGTTAGCGGTGAAGTAGCAATAATGATACAAATGGATGGGTGGATTCCCAATGTTTATTTATTTATTTATTTATAAAATATTTTACCAGGAAGTAATACATTGAGAGTTACCTCTAATTTTCAAGTATGTCCTGGGCACAGAGTAAAACAAATAATACATGTTACAAGTACAGTTACATAAATGAACAGGGTATACATTATATACAAGACATTGCGTGCACAGTTAAAGAAAATATATATTATGAGCGTATGAAACAGTTACAGACCAGGTTAAAATGTGAGACAGCCTTAGATTTGAAAGAATTTAGACTGGTGGTGGATGTGAGAGTCTCTGATAGGTTGTTCCAGTTTTGGGGTGCACGGTAGGAGAAGGAGGATAGTCCGGATACTTTGTTGAGCCTTGGGACCATGAACAGTCTTTTGGAGTCTGATCTCAGGTGATAAGTGCTGCAAGTGGTAGGGGTGAGGAGCTTGTTCAGGTAGCTGGGTAGCTTGCCCATGAAGAATTTAAAGGCAAGACAGGAAAGGTGAACTTTGTGCATAGACTCTAGTGTTGACCAATCTAGTTCTTTGAGCATTTCGCAGTGATGTGTGTTGTAGTTGCATTGGAGAACAAAACGACAAATTGAATTGTAGAGGGTGTCAAGTTTGCTAAGGTGGGTTTAAGGTGCCGAGCCATATACTATGTCTCCATAGTCAATAATTGGCATTAGCATCTGCTGTGCGATACGCTTTCTGACCAGGAGAATTAGGGAGGATTTGTTCCTGTAAAGTACCCCTAGTTTGGCGTAGGTCATGGTTGTCAGGGTATAAATGTGCATCCCGAATGTTAAGTGGGAGTCAAACCATAAGCCCAGGTATTTAAAACTAGTGACAGGTGTTAGGGTGGTGTTAGCGTTGGTTCTAATCAGGAGCTCAGTCACTGGAAGCTTTACACATTTAGTCTTGGTCCCAAATACCATTGTTACAGTCTTGTCAGTGTTTAAAAACAGTTTGTTTTGAGAAATCCAGTTTTCGAGTCTCAAAAAGTCAGACTGAAATATGTGTTGAAGGTCAGAGAGGCTATGGCTGTGTGCATATAGGATTGTGTCATCTGCATACATGTGTATTGAGGCTTCCTTACAAGCTGTGGGAAGATCATTAATGAACACTGAGAAGAGTAGGGGCCCCAGAACAGAGCCTTGCTGGACACCACAGGTGATATCCAGGGGGTTTGAGTTAGAGCCTGAGATGGACACATGTTGGGATCTTCCTGATAGGTAGGACTGAAACCAGTTTAAAGCATGCTTCCCTATTCCAGAGCTCTGGAGTTTGTTAAGCAGGATAGCATGATCAACTGTGTCAAAAGCCTTTGCAAAATCTAGGAATACTGCACCAGTGAGTTGTCCCCGTTCCATTCCACACTGGATTTCATTGCAAACTTTTAGCAGGGTAGTTACGGTGGAGTGTTTGGGACGAAAGCCAGATTGGAATTGGCTAGGGAAATTTGTTTTGGTATAGAAATCGCTTAGTTGGGAGTGGACACATTTTTCCATGACTTTGGATAGAATTGGGAGAAGTGAGATTGGCCTGTAGTTTGAGATAGTGTTTTTGTCCCCACTTTTGAAGATTGGGACAACTCTGGCAGTTTTCCAGGTCTTAGGGATATGGCCTGCAGACAGGATAGAGTTGACTATGGAAGCAATTGGTTTGGCAATGGCTGGGGCACCAAGTCGTAGGAACCTAGATTGTAGTAAGTCAGGTCCACATTGGCTGCTTAGTTTTAGTTCGAGGAGCGCTTGTATAATCTCCTCTTCAGATACTGGGCCAAATTGAAAATTGTGGGCAGTGTTGGGAGAGGGTGGGATTATAGGGGTACTCCTAGGATGAGATTCAGGTTTGTGGTTTGAGCTGCGTTTCGCTAATAAGTTAGTGGCACACCCCACAAAGTAATCATTGAATGCATTTGCAATGTCAGTGGGGTTTGTCAGAGTAATATCCCCCTTAGTGATATTACATGGCTGGTGATGGTTAGGAGGCTGGAATATATTGTTGATAACCTTCCAGAAGTTAGCTGGGTTTGATGTATTTTGTTGGAGATTGTCAGAGTAATATTGTGCTTTTGCATGCCTTGTTTGCCTTGTGCACATGTTCCTCATGCATCTGTAGTGATTGAGATCCTTGGTAGTGCCAGTTACTTTGTAGCTTTTCCACAAGGCATCCCTGAACTGGTAGAGTGCTATAAGGTCAGGTGTAACCCATGGAAGGTGGGCCCCCCGTACCCTTATTTTGCGTAGTGGAGCATGGGTATCGCAGAGTTTTAAGAACTCAGATTGGAAATAGTCGAGCGCAGAATCAGGGTCGGGAAAAATCGATTCTGTGCCATGGGCAGTTGGTAAGTGTGACGGTAGGGAGGGTTTGGCCTGGGATTAATGGGGTTACCCCCCAAGGGCCCCCCTCTAACCTCGCCAGGGAGACAAGGGGTTAACTGGGCTGAGGCCCAGAACTGTGACTTAACCCTTGTTAAATAACATGAAAATGCTTATTTCCCTGTGTAAATGTATTCTCCCCTGTTTCCCTGTCCCATTGTAATGTCTGGGTTAATCAGTGTCTGCATAACACACACACTGGATCATCAGGGGTTAACTGTGTAAGCCCAGTGGGCTAATTAATGCGTTATCTGTGTATTCCCTTTGCCTCATGGGCCTGCAACTGCCTGTGTCAGAGTGTAAGTGATGTCTGGAACATGAGGGGAAAGGGGGGGGGGAATATTTTAACCTGTCTTGCCTGCCAGCAAGGTATTCTGAGCTGGGGTCTTAGAGAAGAGAAGGTTTTAGCACCCCACATGATAGATGCAGATGGGGGACATATATTTTTGATATGAAATTTTGGTTGAGTTCTGAAGAACCCCTGTTGTGATGAGCAGGAAAGGAGAATTTACAAACCTGATCATCAAAGACTAAGTGGCTAATTGCTTATGCTTGGCCCAACGGACAAAAGGAATTAACCAGAGTAAGTGTAACTTTTCACACTGACCATGGAATTCCAACCCTAGCTTCAAAAGCTTCAAAGAGGATTTACTAGACGGCACAGAGCCGTAAACTGGGGTACCAGGGTTAAAATGATATATAAGTCAAAACCACCCTTTACCCAAGTTGTTCATGCTGTTCATTGTTCTTCATGCAAATGATCTTCATGCATGCATGTGTCCTGCCTGTTTTGCTGTGATGTCAACTCAAATATGGAAGAAGTGGCAGGCTGTGATCCTGCTGGCTTTCTTGCCATAATCTTTACGTAAGTGTCTATATTTTGCCTGTTATTGTATAATCTGTTGTGTTCACCTTTATCAAGGAATAAATTCTATTTATCATATCTAAGTCTCGTCCCAGTTCAAACCCAGGTATATATATATTTATATATAGTTTTGGTGTCAATTACAGCCTGTCGCAAGCTCTCGTGACAGGCTTGTAATTAACTGGTGGCAGCTGGCGGGACCGAACTGGACCTGGATTACAGTATTCTGCGGGGTACTGTGATCCAGTGGGAACTTGATGGTAATTGCAAGTTCCTGGGACTAAAGATATTGAACACACAGTGTACAACATATAACACAAGATATGGCACCTCCTCACTGTTCCCCTACTTGTGAGAAGCATTGCCTCCAGAACCAAAGTGCCGGCCATCCGTCTGACTGGAGCCGGGCACTGAGACCGGAGGAGTGCATCAAGTCGGCGCGGGGAGCAGCAGCCAGCAAGGCTGAGAGAGAGACAGCAATCGGTGAGCATGAAACCTGGCAGGCTGAGCAAAGATCCACAGCTGCAGCTGCTGTAACCATCAGACATGTGGAGGGAGCGGGAGGTCTTGCACCAGGAGAGGTATTGGCCGTTGCGGCGGCCAGTCCATTTTACCCAGAATTGCTGGCCCTGATGTTTGCGCAGGGAGAGATGTCCCCAGCAGAGCGGCTCGAGCAGCTGAAGCTGGCAATGATCCGACCCGCTTATCCCCTCCCAGAGCCCGGCGCCCAGGCAACTCCGCTCTGGACTCCGTTGCCCCTTGCTGGGGTTAGTCCACCGGCGGCAGAGAAGCTCTGGAATGAGCCCGGCGCTCAGGCAACTCCGCTCTGGACTCCGTTGCCCCTTGCTGGGGTTAGTCCACCGGTGGCGGAGAAGCACCGGCAGTTGCTGCGGCACTGCCAACAAACGGGCCACAATAATGCCCAGTGCCCTGACCGTGCGCGGTCAGGCGAAGAAGCCCCTCAGGGCCAATGCTCACGAGCTGCGGAAAAGATGACCCAGTTAGCGGCATCCTCTGATTGCTCCCGTCCAGCCAGGGCAACAACCCTCCTCGGGACGTCTCCTGGAGAACCTGGACGGGCTGCATCAGCAACAGTGGCGGAGAGCAGCGGCCATCCACCTGATCCCGGCGGAGAACCAGCGGCGGCGGCAGAGAAGACGCCGCCACTCCGGCATCCTGCCGGCGGCAGTTTTATTCGGGGGGAGGGACAGGGGTTGCGGGAGGGGGTTATTTTACCAAGTTTGCATGGAGCTGTGTTCCTCCACAAAGACCTGGGACCCTTGTCCTGCACCGTTTTACCTGTACCCAACCCGGGCGCTGTTGCGGCAGCGGCCCGGTTCTGCCCAGCCCTGATGGGGCCGGCGGCGGCCGCTCCAGTCCCCCTGCAATTGGGACCAACGAAGGCGGCGGTCTCTGCGGGGACCAGCAAGGTAAGCCAGACGTCGCAGACTGACTCTGACTTATGTTTCCCTATGACTGTACCCTGTTGTTTCACTCTAGGGGTGACTGGGGGTGGCAGGAGATAGGGGCACCAGGGGAGGGGAAGGAAGGGCAGCTGGTAGGGCAGTCAGGATTCCCCATTACCCTGGCGGGGCAGCAAGGGGACTCTCAGTTAAGAGCCCCACTGTTGCATTCTTGCTCTGGGCTGGAGGTATCAGGGGTTGTGGCAAAGTTAGACCACCCCCAGATTATCTGCCAGCCAAGAGCTAAGGTGGGTGCATCTGCACCAGCAACCCTGAGCTCATCCCTGGTAATGGGGAGACAGTGTCAGGGAGATCGCCTCACTCAGGTGTCCCTAGGATCCAGGTTAGGATTAGTTAGGGAGAAGCGGAGTGAGGGGAGGCTGCAGGTAGGTAGCCCGCATCAGTTACCAGGGGAGGGGAAGGAAGGGCAGCTTGTAGGGCCGCCAGGCTTCCCCATTACCTGGGCAGAGCAGCAAGGGGACTCTCAGTTAAGAGCCCCACTGTTGCAGCCTTGCTATGGGCTGGAGGTACCAGGCGTTGTGGCACAGTTAGACCACCCCCAGATTACCTGCCAGCCAGGAGCTAAGGTGGGTGCATCTGCACCAGCAACCCTGAGCTCACCTCCGGTAATGGGGGCACAGCTTCAGGGAGAGGGGCTAGCCCCGTTAGCACCCAGCTCTAGGGTAGGATTGCCTGGGAGAGGGTTGGGTGGGCCAGTGGGTACCGGGGAGGGAAGGCAGCAAGTGAGCCAGCCAGTTTTCCCCGTTACCATGGCAAAGCCTCAGGGGGTGTCTCAGATCAGCAACCCCCTGTTGCAACCTTGCTATGGGCTGGAGGTACCAGGGGTTGTGGCACAGTTAGACCACCCCCAGATTACCTGCCAGCCAAGAGCTAAGGCGGTTGCATCTGGAGAGATGCCCCTGGTCTCATCCCCGGTAATGGGGAGACAGTGTCAGGGAGATGGCCTCACTCAGGTGTCCCTAGGGTCCAGGCTAGGATTAGCTAGGGAGAAACGGAGTGAGGGGAGGCTGCAGGTAGGTAGCCAGCAGCAGATCTCAATGAGAGAAGGAGGGCTAGTGGTAGCCAGGGAGGGAAAGCATCAGGTAGTGACGCTAGAGTTTCCCGTTACCCTGGCAGAGCCCCAGGGGGTTTCTCAGATCAGCAACCCCCTGTTGCAGCCTGGCTATGGGCTGGGGGTATCATGGGCAGTGGCAGGCTTGTGCCACCCCAGGGATACCTGCCAGCCAAGCGCTAAGGTGGTTGCATATGGAGGGGTGCCCCTGAGCTCATCCCTGGTAAGGGGGAGACAAGGTCAGGGAGGTAGGTGCACTCAGGTAGTTCCAGGGTCTGGGTTAGGATTGCCCAGGGAGGAGAGGAGTGCAGGTGGGCTGCAGGGAGGTAAGCAGCAGGCTGAGGTGCTGGGCCTAGGGGAGGCTAGGCAGGGAGGCACCGTGGAGCAGGGGGAGATAGGAGATCAGTGGGGTGTTAGGCAGCTGGCAGAAGCTAGGGATGGGCTAGGTAGGCAGAAGGTCCCTTGTTCTGACTGGCCAGGAGTGACCCCTCTGACAGAAATCCCTGGGTTCCCAAAGGAGAGGCTGTGGGTAGATAGGCAGCCAGGGAGGAGAGTCAGGAGTATAGCGGAGCAGCTACGGGTGGGCACAGAGCCAGGGCAGGTAGGTTCCCTACAGAATAGTGACATAACCCTGTCCCAGACTTGGTTGACAGGAAAGCGATGGTCTGTGCTATATAGCTGGTCTCTTGCCGGGGCAGAGGGAGGCAAAGGAGAATGCCCGGCTTTGCAGGAACTGGACTTTACAATCCACTGTGTACTGGTCAATGCCGGAGGACAATTTTGCCAGGCCAATCCCTCAGGACGTATTGAGTGCGTCAAGAGCGCCAGTGGTATCCCAGGGCCATGGGGAGGCTGCTGGGGTACCAGGGGCCCTTGAGCAGGGGAGGTGTGACGGTAGGGAGGGTTTGGCCTGGGATTAATGGGGTTACCCCCCAAGGGCCCCCCTCTAACCTCGCCAGGGAGAGAAGGGGTTAACTGGGCTGAGGCCCAGAACTGTGACTTAACCCTTGTTAAATAACATGAAAATGCTTATTTCCCTGTGTAAATGTATTCTCCCCTGTTTCCCTGTCCCATTGTAATGTCTGGGTTAATCAGTGTCTGCATAACACACACACTGGATCATCAGGGGTTAACTGTGTAAGCCCAGTGGGCTAATTAATGCGTTATCTGTGTATTCCCTTTGCCTCATGGGCCTGCAACTGCCTGTGTCAGAGTGTAAGTGATGTCTGGAACATGAGGGGAAAGGGGGGGAATATTTTAACCTGTCTTGCCTGCCAGCAAGGTATTCTGAGCTGGGGTCTTAGAGAAGAGAAGGTTTTAGCACCCCACATGATAGATGCAGATGGGGGACATATATTTTTGATATGAAATTTTGGTTGAGTTCTGAAGAACCCCTGTTGTGATGAGCAGGAAAGGAGAATTTACAAACCTGATCATCAAAGACTAAGTGGCTAATTGCTTATGCTTGGCCCAACGGACAAAAGGAATTAACCAGAGTAAGTGTAACTTTTCACACTGACCATGGAATTCCAACCCTAGCTTCAAAAGCTTCAAAGAGGATTTACTAGACGGCACGGAGCCGTAAACTGGGGTACCAGGGTTAAAATGATATTTAAGTCAAAGCCATCCTTTACCCAAGTTGTTCATGCTGTTCATTGTTCTTCATGCAAATGATCTTCATGCATGCATGTGTCCTGCCTGTTTTGCTGTGATGTCAACTCAAATATGGAAGAAGTGGCAGGCTGTGATCCTGCTGGCTTTCTTGCCATAATCTTTACGTAAGTGTCTATATTTTGCCTGTTATTGTATAATCTGTTGTGTTCACCTTTATCAAGGAATAAATTCTATTTATCATATCTAAGTCTCGTCCCAGTTCAAACCCAGGTATATATATATTTATATATAGTTTTGGTGTCAATTACAGCCTGTCGCAAGCTCTCGTGACAGTAAGGTCATCCAGAAACTGTTGTGGGTTAAAGTTTTTAAATGTTCTAGTGAGGAGCACTTTAGAGCTTGAATGGGGCGGTTTAATTTTCCTTACACAGTACACTATTGCATCGTCACTGAAAATATCAGGAAGGATGCCAGAGGATTGGATTCTGCTGGGGTTTGAGGAGAGAATCCAGTCTAGCAAGGAATGGTTATGCGATTTCAGGTTTATCCTTGTGGGTTGGGAAATGAGTTGTGATAGGTTAAGTAACTTGAGTTGTATCTGGATTTTGTGGTTTTTAGGGTCAAGCCAATTGAAGTTGAAATCCCCAAGAACTAGCAGCTCACTCTTCTCATTCAGAGAGAAAATGGAGCCAAGAAATTGGGTGATATCAGTCAGGGATTGCAGAGGGGCTTGAGGGGGGCGGTAGATGCCAGCAAGCAAGATTTGCTTAGAAAAGGGGAGGCAGATTTTGCCAACTAGAATTTCAAAAGAGGGTGGGCTTGGTGGGCAATTTAGCAGTGTAAATTGTAATGTGTCTGCAATATAAAATAACACCCCTCCTCCTCTCTTTGACCTATCTCTCCTAAAAATAGAGTATCCCTGGATGGGGATATTTGCATCAGGGGTTTTAGGGGATAGCCATGTTTCTGTAAGAACGATGGCTTTGGGTTTATGCATAAGGCACCATGCCCTTAGTTCGTCCAGTTTGGGCAGCAGGCTCCGGATGTTTATATGGGCGACAGATAGCCCTTTTTGGAATTTAAAGGTAGAATTCTCAGGGGCATGGGACAGAGTTGAAATGGGAGGATCTGGGTTGGGTTCAATATCACCTGCTAAAGAGAGTAATAGTATGAGTAGAAATTTGGGTAGTTGTTTGCAAGTTGTAGATTTGTGATGTTTGCCATTTGAGTGAGAGGTGGTTGGTGTGCTGGTTTTTAGAGTTCTCCACCAACATTCAGTAGATAGTGAAAGGCTTTTGAGTAGTCCAGGGTGTATGGTGATGTTGGGTGTGGGCCGGGATGGAGGAGTTTGTAGTGGATAGAGGGAGTAACATCTCCATGAGGCCAGGAGAAGAAAAAAGTTAAAATACATAGCAGGTTCATGATGCTAGATGTAGGTAGTGCTGCAAGGAGCTGTTGTGAGCAGAGTCAGTGTGTGCAGACTAAACAGCAGGGGTGTGCCTGTTCCTTGTCAAATGTTTAGCTGTATTGCAATGCTAGAGTCATTCAGGGTTTCAGTGTAATTGTGCAGTCAGTTTTGGGAGAGACTGCAGTGAATAAGTTGTAAAGGGGTGGGGGGTTGAAATATGCAGGTTAGCAAGCATGGGATCATAGTGTGATCTGAATAGCTTACCGTTTGTTGTCTTGAGTAAAAGAGTTTGCAGTAGATCCAGTCCCCAGTCACCTCTAGTCAAACAATAGTCTAACTATATTTATCACTTAAAATGATCACTTTAAATGCATCACTCTTAAGATGCCAATGCTTCCTTGCCAATGCAAGGGGAATAAGTGTTTTATAGATCTAAAGCAGTCACATGACCCTCCCCCCGCCCCAATAAATCAGCTTGTTCCAGTTGGTCAATTAACAGCACATCGTTAAGAGAGGGGGAAAAAAAAACACCTTTTGATATTCAAACATACCAAAATTATCACTGCTTAAGGCCACTGAGTAAATCTTTTAAACAGGACTTGCACATCAAGGGACATACCAAAATTATCACTGCTTAAGGCCACTGAGTAAATCTTTTAAACAGGACTTGCACATCAAGGGATATACCAAAATTATCACTGCTTAAGGCCACTGAGTAAATATTTTAAACAGGACTTGCACATCAAGGGACATACCAAAATTATCACTGCTTAAGGCCACTGAGTAAATCTTTTAAACAGGACTTGCACATCAAGGGACATACCAAAATTATCACTGCTTAAGGCCACTGAATAAATATTTTAAACAGGACTTGCACATCAAGGGACATACCAAAATTATCACTGCTTAAGGCCACTGAGTAAATCTTTTAAACAGGACTTGCACATCAAGGGACATACCTGTGAAGAGAATGCAATTAGATCCATGTCATATCAGCTGAGGCCATTTGTCTTGCATGAAGAAAGTAAGTACATTAACTATAGTCTAACTATATTTATCACTTAAAATGATCACTTTAAACGCATCACTCTTAAGATGCCAATGCTTCCTTGCCAATGCAAGGGGAATAAGTGAATAAATGAAAATTCGACACTGGGTATATGTCAAAAAAGGAAAATATGTTGAATGAACAATCAGATTCTACACAATGCTGTATTCTTAGAAATTTAACCAAAGTGTATGCACAAATATGAACCAAACGTAAAGGAGAAGGAAGGGTAATGACACAAAGGACGTGGGGAAGGGAGGGAAGGGAAAAGGGTATAAGGGTATAAAAGGGTATAAGACCTGGTTCTCTCTGGGAAAGAGAAATGTGAAAAGATGAGGGGGGCAACATTTCGAGGTGGCCCTTCTTCAGGCCTGTTCCCAAAGACCCATAGGGCTTGTGGTACTTCACTTCAGTCTGACCACGTACTCCTTCCTCCATTGGGATAAAAAGGTATATTACACACCAACGTATGTGTGGTCAGATAGTAAATATACTGTAGAATTGAATGTCACTTAACGAATTCACTCTGACCTACACAAAAATATATAAGCACCTAGGCACACTCAATTGCTATTTAACTGAGTAGTTTTACTATCTTTTTCTTCATTCTTTAGAAAAAGAATGGTCGTTGTGATCAGGTTAACCAATAGGAAAAGGGAGGTGACTACATAAGGAAGTAGGGAAAGGTAGGTGAGCATTAACTCCTGAAGAAGCCATAGAGGTGAAATGCATAGGGTAACATTTCTATGTGCAGAAGGAGAGAGAAGGAGAGAGATCCTGATCGTGACCATGACCTGAGTTAACAGCAAGGATTGCAGAGTCAACGAGACCAACGTGATGCGGCAGTGTGCCGCTGTAAATTGAGAGCTGGTGCATGGAGGATTGAGGACAAAGCTCCTGCGAGATCCCCGGCATGACACATGACGTGGAAGCGGGTGGTGCACTCAGTGAGGGCTGACACACCGAGGAGAGAGGACACAGCTCCCGTGAGATTGCCGGCATGACCCGGAAGTGGCAAGTACACTGAGTGAGACTGATACACGGAGTGGTGAGCTCCAGCGGGACTCTCACCATAAGAAAGACGTGACCTAACTTAGTCGACATCATCATGCTGACGGTCACGCGCTTGAAGTAGGAGAGGCAGGCAGTGTTCGCTCCGGACACCTATCCAGGGCACAAGCGGGGAATTCACATTCACACTACGGATGTGATCAGGTCGTATGTTCACTTTTATTCACAGCCAGTGCCCCACACGGAGGTTACAAGTGCTCTGGTTATTTATATGTTTTCCCTTGCGATTTAGTACTTCTGCGACTTACAGCCCTTTACAATTGTGAGGTTGTACAGTATGGCTATCTGCATCAGTTTAGATGTTTATGCAATGTAGATACTGTTGATTGGTGGTACTACATATCTGCCTTCACCCAGCACATGGGGATTTTATAAATATTTTTTTAGTGTTTTGTCGGGTTTTATCTGTTATAATAAAACTTTATTCTTTTCTTTGTACTCTTGTGTGACCCTTAGCGGTCGACCCTATTTGCAAGGTTAGGTTATTTCTAGCTCTCACTGTGTCTTCACTACTATCTCTAGTGTGAGCTATCTGGTTCATGTTTCTGTGATGTTCTCCTTTCCCATAAGCCCCAGGTAGAGTTTTGATGTTGTTTGTCTATGGTGAGCAACATTTTATTTTGTGTAATTTACAAAAATTGAGGGGGAAAGAGGCAGTTCTATAGGATTATGATACCTACTGTATCTAATGGGAGCACTTATCTGTAGGTTGTGCTCAGATGCCAATTCTTATTAGATTCTCCACCTTGACCCAACTAAGAAATGTAATTCAAGGCTATTTGAGATTTTTTCAAAATAATATTTTCAATAGGAAAGAATACAAATTCACATTTTCCTGCAAATCCACAACAATATTGGAATTCTCCCATCATGTCCTGGAGTCTCACATATAGGTTCTTTGATTATTATAATTATTCTTTATTTTTGAAGCATCAACATATTCTGCAGCATGGTACAATGGAGTACAGAGTTATGTATATTATGTATATTACAAAAACAAGCAGTAACATACAGGCAATGCTTGCGAGAGCTTACAATCAAGAGGGCAACAGGCATTATTTTATGTAGATTATTTAAATGACGGTAATTTCTTATCTTAAAGATTCATTAGATGTTATTGATATGTTTAAAGATTTTGTTTGTAAGGAAACTGATTTATTAGTGATATGTACTTTTAAATGATTATATATGTCTACAGGACATAAGGAGGTATTGAATGCTATCTGGTATTTTCACTAATTTTTAGTGGACAGCATTAAATTCATTTTGGAACATAACTCTTTTTTGTTTACTTATACATTTCATATTCAAACCAGACGTACTGCTATGGGTACTCATTTCAAACCGAGTTTTGTGAACCTTTTTGTAGGACATTGGGAGGACTGCAAGATTTGGTCACATAACCCTTATGTCTCACAGCTTATTTATAATCAAAGCTTTATACAGTAGATGCTATTTTAATAATTTGGGAATACACAGGGGATTCTTTACAATCAATTTTTTAAAAATAATTTTGGTCTTAAATTTGATTTTAAGCACAGTGATGGGGAGATTGCATTTTTGTGTTACTTTTCTATCAGTAGATATAAAATAAAGATCACTGTGCATTAAAACATATTACAACCAATTGATCAGAATACATACTTATTGACATAAAATAAAAAAACGTAAATAGTAGATTAAAAATATTACCCTGGACTAGTTCCAAAGAATAAAATGCAACTGTACAATAGAGAAGTTATTTACAGTAGATTAATTGAGAAAGGATTTAATGAAGTAATGTTGACAATGTGTTGGAGGGAGTTTAACAGATGGATAGAATACAATCCAACGTGTAAAAAAAATATGTGCGAAAAATAATAAACATGATGAGGATAATGCTATTGGAAAAATATTTCAATTTGCTTTAAAAAAAAAATGATATTTAATACAGGGGTCCCAATGATTAGAAATTGTAATATTCTTTTAGATGCCCAAGTTTTCAAAATGATTTTTTATTTTGTATCAAAGATTACTTGTAAAAAAGAAAATAACTCTGAACAATTGATTTCCCCATTCTATTTGAAAGCACAAATAAAATTTGAATAAAAAAAATAAAGATAAAAAGATGTTTTACCTCCAGTGAGGGGTTGGCACATCTGTAGTGGTTGCACTATGTGCACATTGTGATGAAACCACAGATTTATTTAAAAAATGTAATAGATCAAATCAGGCAGAGATACACATGGAGCGAGATTGACGTATGAACATATAGCTCCGATCCAGTGCGGCATTCTAATTTTTAAGCGATTAAAAACTCAACTGGCCAGAAACCAACTAAAGCTTCTAAAGATATAGCAAGGCTTACACTTCTCGGGCCGCAATTTGGAATGTTCCGGTGTGGCTACAGTTCTCATGACTAAGAACAGTAAGCTGCCCAGAAGGATTAATTCTGCAGGGCTCCATGCTTCTGAATGGGACCCCACCACGTTACTCCTTTTGAGCCATCTGCTGAGAGAGAAAACTGTACCTGGGGCTTGGCAAGGAAATAGAGCCCTGCCTCTTACCTTCAGAACTGTGGGGCGACGGCTGAAGGCGGGACAGAGACGGTTGCGCAGCTCATCTAAAAGGTTGGTACCAGTATTCTCACCCAGAAGATGGTTCATCAGTGAAGTATTAATGCTGCAGGAGACCCATTCAAAAGCATGGGGACCCCCAAAGCGTTAAATCTTCTGGGCCACAAACCTTGCTGTTGCACAGCTGAAAAAATATAAGACGTGTTGGAATTCCAAATAGGGATAAAAAGATTTATTTAACACATGAAAATACGGAGATTCGCAGCAGAGATCCCTCTAACGTGTTTTGTGCAACCACAGCGCTTTGTCAAAGAGGTTAGAACAAGCACACATATAATGGTTTAAATATGCTAAGACTTACTGCGCATGTCATCGCAGGGCTGCCTATATAATCACATTATACCTGAAAGTCAATCAACATTTAACATTTAGAGCAACCTTGGACAGATGGAATAGACCCATGCCAAAGAAAAGGTGAATAATGTATAATGACTTCAGGGGTTAATAAGAAAAACAGCCCCATGATGTTGCACTTTACAAATGGTTAAAAAAAAAACATACATATTAAAAACAACAAAAATAACCACACCATGGCATATCCCTGCACAGGACAAAAGTATGTAAGTATATAAAAGAAATACATAATCATCAGTATAATTAGGCATCTACATAGACTGCAAATGCATAAATCAAACCCCAATTAGAAGCATCAGTATTTGGTTAATTACTCTTAATATGTCTATACAAGCAGCCTCAACACCCCCTAGATGTTGAAGGGGAAGCGAAAGCCTGTAGGTATTAATATGTAAATATGTATACAGTAATATGTAAATATATTATACACTGTGCAGAGAAATGGAATGAAATGGATAAAAATAGAAGCAGAACTTCATAAGACATATTATAATAAACATTATAAAGGAGCAAGATTTGACTTAAAAGGAGGAAACCTAGGGACATCTGTACAAGTGCTACAAATAATGCAAAACGTAGCCATAAGACCATAACAAATTGAAATATAAGTACTACTAATCCAGAAAAGGACAATCAACCTCCCGTCAGATTTCTTACTGCATGTGGTGAAAAATCACAACATTTCATCGTGATAATAATTGCCTTTACGCACAAGGGATCAGGAAAACATCCCAATTAACGTAACATTTCAGGAACATGTGGCCTTTTCATCAAGCAGATGTTTAAAGAACAACGTGCCACATTTTATACATGCCACCATATACCATCACCGGGACTGATGTCACTACGTGTCCAGTTCCCCTGATATGTTGTATCAAAACATTCTCATTTAAAAAATTAAATTTCCCATAAATCTGATCACCTTCAATACAAATGTCAGGCGTGGTGATGTCATGGCATGATGTAAATATCACCTATACCCCTAGGGCCTCGGAAAGTACTACAATCTAAAAAATTTGATAACCTATCTACAAACACAGATATATATATATATATATATATATATATATATATATATATATATATCCAAAGAGAATGACCTAGGCGCAAATGGAGACAAGAAAAACAAACATAGGGTAGTACGTTCTAACAAAATAAACCGCCAGAAGGTATGATATGCACTCACAGCGTATAGGATAAAATCAAACCTGGTATCCACTCTGGGATCTGGAACAATTTGGTGATGAATCTGGAACAGCTGGTCATCCACAGCAATTGTAATCTCGAGCATAGATTCACATGGAGGAAGAGAGGTAAAACACAAACAGCGTAACACAGTTTATTAAAATTGTTAATAAAAATTACTATAAGTAAAAGACTCACATTCTGTGAGATATCATAAAACTTTTGAGAATTCTGAGCATCTCACACTCATAAGAAAACAGTCTTAAATTAGAAGGTCATTATATATCTAAATTCGCTCTTGCTTAAATTAGAATATTCATTATTTAATTATTTAAGCAACACAGTATGGGTGTAGTATGAATGGTACCAAAATGCAACCAATTGTTAAGCTATACATTGTATATATTAAAAACCATGGAGCCAATGTACTATGGAAATCTTTTTAATTATTTGATTTTTTAATTAATTAATTATGCAATGGTGGAGGGTATATAACCCTAGATGAGGGACAGAGAGTAACCCCTGACGAAGCCTAACGGAGAAACGTGTAGGGCGTGGTTTGCAGACAGTGAACACAGGATACTCAGTAGTAGCAGCAGACAGCAGCCAAGAGGTGCCGGTGGCCATTTGTCCCATTATTTGCCTGCGGTGAGATTTGCAGCGCAGAGGACCGAGGCACCGCTCCCACAACCCACCGGACGAACTCTCGCGAGAAGGAGTGATGTCATCGCGTCGTCACGTTGTACGGAACGTCCTCAGAAGACGTGGGTGACCGGAGGAACAGTGAGGACTCTTCGTGGGAATAAAGAAACAGGTTACTGAGTGTAAAACCGGACAGCACCTATCGCTAAGTACCGTGAGTACTATATGCACATTAGGTGCAGTGAGAGAGACCTATGTAGGTTGATAATAACGGAAAGAGACCACTCACACAAGGAGACTGTGTGGAGCAGTAGAGACACCAAGTGTGTTTGCTATTAATTACAACCAGGACCCATTTCCTCATTGGTTACTAATCCACATACCAAGGACTGTTGAGAAAATCTGCAAAGTGTTACGACTGTTTTCTTATGAGTGTGAGATGCTCAGAATTCTCAAAAGTTTTATGATATCTCACAGAATGTGATTCTTTTACTTATAGTAATTTTTATTAACAATTTTAATAAACTGTGTTACGCTATTTGTGTTTTACCTCTCTTCCTGCATGTGAATCTATGCTCGAGATTACAATTGCTGTGGATGACCAGCTGTTCCAGATTCATCACCGAATTGTTCCAGATCCCAGAGTGGATACAAGGCTTGATTTTTGTATACGCTGTGAGTGCATATCATACCTTCTGGCAGTTTATTTTGTTAGAACGTACTACCCTATGTTTGTTTTTCTTGTCTCCATTTGCGCCTAGGTCATTCTCTTTGGAAATTTTCGTTACCAGCCCATGGAGCGGTAGACCTTTTGGCTGCAGACTGAGTCAGGGAAAGTTAGACTGTAAGGGTTTATACCCTCCATTACATGTGGTAATTATTCTATTTACTAATTTCAGTGTGGTTGCGCTCATTGTATTTCTGTCTTTTATATATATATATATATATATATATATATATATATATATATATATATATAGCACAAAAATCATCACCTAAACAGTAGTGTAAGTATAATAGAGTTACAAAAAACATATCAAATTTCAAATAACAATATCCCACAATTCCATATTACCAACATTATATATTCTTATTATTAATGGTTACCCATAATCCATTTTAGTATATGGAACTGTGGGAGAAGTTAAGCTATAACTAAATAATTCTCTATATTTACAATATAAAATTACACTACCTACAGTAGAACCAAATATAGAACCATATATCAATATCATAATTATAACAACATCATATAGTACAAACAAGTATCCAAATACAGATCTCATAAAAATGGTACATTAACGCCAACAGTATATAGATATTTTGTAATACAATTCGTGTGATAGAAAAGAGGATTATAAGGAAACCTTTAGATCCTGGCACTCATTCCGTCCCTTTGGGGACACATACAGATACTGTACAACAGTAGAAATATGATGAATATAAAATTCCATTAATATATTGTGTAACGTTTATGATGTTGAAAAGGGGGAAACAAGGGAAGGGAAGGAAAGGAAGGGAAGGGAATATTTTACAATGTAAAATATGTCAATATGTCCAAAAATGTAAAAGCTTCACTAACACTGAACAAACTAAAGAATATAGAATCCTTTCATTTGTGACGTGCAACACGGACCATGTAATATACATGATCACCTGTGGATGCAACAAACGATATGTGGGTCTAACAAACCGCTTAATAATTTGGACATTACACATCCCGTGTCTAATCACATTATGGAATGCCAGTCAGGTAGTCTCAAAATTTTCAAATGTGTCATTCTTGAACATATTAGACCCCACAAACGAGGTGGAGACAGATCCAGGGCTCTTTACCAACGTGAAGCGTTCTGGATCTTCACCATCGACACATTAATGCCTAAAGGCCTCAATACAGAATGGGAACTGAAGGTTTTTCTGTGGCCTTACACTAGGGTTACTAATGGGTTATTACCTTATTCCATGTTCTTTTCTTTTCTTCCCAACCCTCACACCCCCCCATCCCACACACCCCTCCCTTACCACTCCAACCACCCTATCCCCTCCCCCCTTCCCGTCCCCTCCCCCTTCCCCTCTTTTCCCTTCCTTCCCTTCCTTCCCTTCCCTTGTTTCCCCATTTTCAACATCATAAACGTTACACAATATATTAATTAATTGTATATTCATCATATTTCTATTGTTGTATCTGTATGTGTCATCTATGTGGAGTATTTGTAATATGGTATCATGTATAGATATATATATATATATATATATATATATATATATATATATATATATATATATATATATATATATAAAGGAAACAAGAAAAGGGGGGAATTGAAAGTAGAGCCAAATTGACGTGTTGAAATGATGTGAAAATTAGTAAAAATATGATTATATATATAAAAATTCGAAAAAATGAATCAAAATTATAAATGTATACACTAAGGATAATAAATAAGAGTATAACATATATTGTGCTCCTAATGGTGAACTACAATTTAAGACAACACATCAAAAACATATAAAATACATGCGGAAAGAAAAAATTGTATAAAAACCAGTCCTTTGAATGGAAGTGCTTAATTGGAAGAATAGTACTGGTATGAGGGGATCTCTGGAAGCTCTCAAATAGGATGAAACAAATCCAGATATAACCTATTGGAGAAAAAGAAGAGCAAGCGCACGCCCCATAGCGTAATACAGTACATTTATTGGGGGGGGTAGAAAATTCACTCACAAGGGTAAATTAAAATCAAGTAGTGTGTGATATATCACTGCCAACAACTTTTTCTCCAATATATATATATATATATATATATATATATATATATATATATATATATGTACATAATATATGCCTTGCCCTAATCAAGTGGTTTTGATTGGTTAGTATTATATATTTACTTAATAATTAACAATGATGTTTCCACATGTATTTTTCTATGTAATCTGTTGACACTAGCTATAGAATTCATACATATCATTATTTAAGGTATTATACCATTGCAGACTATTGTACTATGACAATGATACTATAGTCTACATATTAAGCTATTTCATTATATTTGTATATACATGTGACTAACGGGTTTGAGTCCAATGTGTTGAAATTTGAATAATCTTCCAATTAGGTGCAATACATTAGTCAATTAGTAGAAGGGAGGTATAAATAACACCCTCCCTTCATGCTTGTTACACTCCTTGAGAAAGGGCAAACTTGCCCGAAACGCGTGGGAGGATGTCTCCTAGTCATGTCTTGTTAGTATCTGTTTTATGTAGCTCAATAAATTGATTTTACCATCCTACCTGGTGAGTCTGACATCTATAGGAGCCGCGCTGGCATCGATCTTCCATCTTCTTGTCTACATCCGGATCATGGCCGCGCAACGGAAGCACGTCATTCACCCCTGGAGGGAAACGTTCAGCCGGGTGCAGAGGGGACGGACCATCGTGAGTATCCACTCAATCCGTGTAGCTGTGCATTTGCAGCCGATCACCATACATTGGGAACGGGACTGCACACAGCTTTAACCCCATACCTCCATTAGTCTTTTTTCCTTGCTCCACTTATCAACCATATACAGTACAGGCTATCAGCCATAAGGTGTTTATACCTGGAGTCGCCAGACGGTTTTTCTTAGTTGGAGACACAAGACAGGAAATTGGAGGAATGGTTAGGGGAGGAGAAATAGATTTGGGTGTCACCAGCATTAAGATGATATTGAAAGCCAAAATATTGTATTATTTCACCAAGAGAAGAGGTGTAGCGTGAGAAGGAAAGAGCCTTGAGTGACTCCAACAGAAAGAGGAAGTGAAGAGGAGGAAACACCAGAGAAGGAAACACTGAGGAGCAGTTGGAAATGTTGGATGTAACCCAGGAAAAGGCTACATCATAGAGACCAATGTAGTGGAGAAGGGGGTGATCGACAGTGTCGAAGGCAGCGGCAAGATCCAGGAAAATTATTATGGAGAAATGACCCTTAGATTTTGCTCTAAGTAGGTAATTGGTCACTTTTGTTAGTGCTTTCTTGGTGGAGTGTAGAGGATGCAAACCAGATTTAAAAAGAGTCAAGCAGGGAGTTGGAGTAGAGAACGTGAGCTCAGATGCATGAAGCCCCAGTAGACTTTTTAACATAACGTTAAACAAAATGTATGTTAAACTAATCATAAAGTCTATGCTCTATAGACTAAAGATATATTGATATAAGTATTTTTATTGATATTTTTCTTCTATTTTTACAGATGCAAAGCAATAATTGTTACTTTTTATACATTTTTCAATAAAAGATTTTTTTTGATAACCAATACATACTGTACACTATTGATTCAACTGATGCCAATGTTCCAGAGACAGATCAAAAAACTTTTGTTTATGAATGTGGTGATAATTCCAAAAGACACAGGAAGGCTGAACAAGTTTTTGATGTTGACAGTGAAATCACTGTGATGAACCATCTGATTTAACAGATCATTTTGTGAAGTTGGAAAAGCTTTTGGTGCAAGATGTTAGATTATGGTGGGGCATAACCACACTGGAGAACTATATTAAATCTAACAGGATCCCCAGGGGGTTACATGATAAAAAGATCCCTACCTTCGGCTTTACTAACAAACAATTTAAGGAAGATCGGTGAAAGTTCTGGACCAATGCTCCACTAGACCTATGGAGCTTATTATCCAGCAAAAAATTCACGATAAAGTTATTTTGGGGAGAGATATAAAGATTTTTCAAACAAAATTGAAACCATTTTAACGTTTGGAACAGTTTATAAAAAATGATAAGACTCTCCTCCAAAGTATATAAGCTATGGAGAAAACAATAATGTCTAAAAAACGAGTACAATTTGAGCGGAACCGCCGAAAAATCCCAAACATTTCAGAGAAACTGTGACTCTACAACACCCAGTAAATCTATACTTAAAACTCGATACATCGAGACCACTAGCTTTGATTCAGATACATCGGTGCAAGAGTCTCATTCACATTCAGTATCGTTTGATCATACTGATAATCAGGGCTCGACAAATGCACTCGCCCGCACGCCACGGGCGTGTGCATTTTGGCCGCAGACGAGCCGTCATGGCCGCCTAATCAACATGCGGTTCTTTAAGGATTTTTCCCCTGCAATTCAAGCTTTGCTTGCCTAAAAGTTAAAATCCCAACCCCTGATTGGTCATGGTGCTCCCTTCCTACTCCCCCCTCCCTCCCCTCCTCTTGCTCTCCGTGACTCTAATTGGTGCACACTGCTGTTGAGATGCCTGCGGGAGCTGAAGACAATGTACAAGGTTTGTCTCTCCTCCTAGTACTGACTTTCTTCCCCTAACTGTCTCTCCTCCTGGCACTCACTCTCTCCGTGACTGTCTCTCCTTCTGACATTCACTTTCTCCTCTTGACTGTCTCTCCTGACTATCTCTCCTCCTGGCACTCACTCTCCCTGACTGTCTCTCCTTTGCCCGGGGCTCGGCAGCAACTGCTCTCACTGGCACCCGCCCCCCCTTGCAATCACCGGTGCTCCCCCCTGAAATTACTGGCAGCCCCCTTGCAATCACTGGCAGCCCCCCTGCAATCACCGCCCCCCTGCAATCACCGGCCCTCCTACAGCCACAGGGCCCGGCCTGATCATCCCTAAGGTAAGTCTTTTTTATATGTATTTGGGTGGGAGTATTTTCATATGTTTTTTTTTTGTTTTTTTAGATGTATTGGGGTCTCTTTTAGATGTATTGCAGACTTTTTTTTAGATGTATTGGGGTCTCTTTTATATGTATTGGGGTCTCTTTTAGATGTATTGGAGTCTCTTTTAGATATATTGGGGTCTTTTTAAAATGTATTGTGGTGTGTTTTAGATGTATTGGGGTCTCTTTTAGATGTACTGGGGTCTCTTTTAGATGTATTGGGGTCTCTTTCAGATGTATTGCAGACTTTTTTTTAGATGTATTGGGGTCTCTTTTATATGTTTTGGGGTCTTCTTTTAGATGTATTGGGGTCTCTTTTAGATGCATTGGGGTTGTGTGCTCCTGTTAAACAACATTGGTATGGATAATATTCTGGCCTCATTCTTGAAATAAAACGGCCCACGCAGAGTCACAAATTTCTTTTGTTAATTAATTAATGTACAGCGGTCTCTTTTAGATGTATTCAGTCTTTTTTTTTTTTAGATGTATTGGGGTGTATTTTAGATGTACAGTATTGCAGTCTCTCTTAGATGTATTGCGGTCTCTTTTAGATGTATTGCGGTCTCTTTTAGATGTATTGCGGTCTTTTTTTAGATGTATTGGGGTCTCTTTTAGATGTATTGGGGTCTTTTTTTAGATGTATTGGGGTCTCTTTTAGATGTATTGGAGAGTGAGTAGTGAGACGGGGGGAGAGAAATACACGGGAAGAGGGAGGGAAATAGAGGGGGGCCCGCAAGGTGTGAAATGGGAGGGATGGTTGGGCACGAGTTGTGAAATGGGGCTCGAAACACTGCTGATGGGGGGAGGGGGGGGGCGGTCAGAACTGTAGTCCTGGACCCCCGAGAGTCAATATATTTAAATATATATTTATTACAAACTTTTCATTAAAATATATTACATGGGGGCGTGGCCAAGACTCTGACGGCCGTTGCTCGGAATACTCCAGCTCCCCAAGATGCCCAAGATGGCCACCGGATGCACACAGTTTGGCCGAACTGAGAAACCCGAGCCCTGCTATCTAATGTGGTACCAGCGGGAAGAGCTCAATCAGGAGGCCGCGCAGGAGACAGATCTCGAAGGGGAAGAGTGCTGCCTGTCGGGAACCGTGTTCTGGCGCTGAGGAGGACTGTCGGCTGCTGGCTGGTGCGATTGCTGCAGAGGCCCCTTAAGTGCAAGGGGGGAGGGTAGGGGGCGGCCATCTTGCCTCGGCACCCCATAACGCTGCTGCAGGGGAGCATTGGTCTGTCTCTCTCTCCCCCAGTTCACTGTCTGATCGGGACCTCTGGTAGACGGCCTAGCCCCGGCTGAGTCCCCCCCCCTTCCTTGTCTGGGCAAACACTCAGTATTCGGCAGCTTCAGCTGGTAGGCTACAGGATTGATTCTATCCGTAATCAAAAAAGGTCCAATATACCGAGACGCCAGTTTGGGAGACGATACCTTAAGGCGGATGTTCTTGGTAGACAACCAGACTTTTTGTCCCGGGGAGTAATCAGGAGTCTCCCGACGGTGACGCTCTGCTTGCTTTTTTGCAATGCGCCGGCATGTCTCAAATTTTGCTGGATGTTCTCCCATGACTCATGGAGGAGTTGGATCCTGTCCTCCGCGGCAGGAACCCCGGATCTGGGAACTGCGGAGGGGAGTGCTGAAGGGTGGAACCCATAATTGACAAAAAATGGAGATTGCTGTGAGGATTCATTCAGTAGGTTATTATGAGACAATTCTGCCCATGGGAGGAGATCCGCCCAATTGTCTTGGGCATCAGAGATAAAGCACCGTATGAATTGCTCTAAAGACTGGTTGGTCCGTTCTGTTTGACAGTTGGTCTGTGAGTGGTACCCAAATGAGTAGTGGAGTGAAATGCTCAGACTTTTGCAGAATGTCCTCCAGAACCTGGAAATGAATTGTGATCCCGTCGGACACTATGACTTGAGGGGTGCCGTGTAATCTTAAAATCTCCTTGACAGAGACCTCTGACAGTTTTGAGCGCTGGGCAAGCCTTTAAGTGGGATGAAGTTTGCCTGCTTTGAAAAAGGTCCACGACTACTAGTATGTTATCCATTCCCCTAGAGCTGGGTAGCTTGATGACGAAGTCCATCGAGAGATGTGTCCATGGACGCTCTGGGATGGGTAGTGGTTGGAGGAGGACTGGTGGCCTGTTGCGAGGCATCTTATTCTGGGCGCATGTAGCGCATGTAGAGACAAAGCTCCTTATATACTTTCACATGTTAGGCCACCAGAAGGTGCGCTCCAAGAGGTCGGTTGTTCTCCTTGTACCAGGATGACCAGCTACTTTGGATGAGTGACCCCATTCCATCACTCTCCTCTGGAATTTCAGAGGCATGAACAAGCGTCCCCCCGGAACTATGAATCCCTCTGGGATGCTTGTTGAGCTTTGGAGATGTCCAGCAATGCATCAAAGGTATTGGCTGCCAGGATGCAGGTTTGGGGGTAGGATAGTTTCCTGATGATCCACAGCGTTGTCCTCCACTAGAAATTACCGGGAAAGACCATCGGCTTTTATGTTTTTGACCCTGGAATGTAGTAAATGATAAAATTGAAGCAGGTAAAAAATAAGGACCATCTTGCCTGCCGTGACCCAAGCCGATGTTCACCCTCAATGTACAATACATTATTGTGGTCGCTCTGATGGCCTCAGAAGGCCAGTGCACCGGGTCGGCTCCTTTTTGGGTTAACGCCGTAATCGGTGCCACTACTGATGAGAAGTTCTGGATGAATCTCAGGTAGTAATTGGCGAACCCGAGAAATCTTTGTTTAGCTTTGAGAGATAATGGACACGGCCAATCCATGATTGCTTTGACTTTGACAGGATCCATAGCGAGACCAGTGTCAGAGATAATATAGCCCAGAAAGAAAGTGGAAGTCTGATGAAATTGGCATTTCTCTAGTTTAGCGAAAAGGTTGTTTTCCCTCAGTAGCTGAAAAACTTGCCAAACGTACCCTGGATGTTCATGGGTGGATCTGGAAAAAATTAGGATGTTGTCCAGGTACACGATTACATGTCGGTCCAGCAGATCCCTGAAAATGTTGTTCATGAAGTCCTGGAAAACTGCGGGTGCGTTGCAGAGGCCAAAGGGCATGACCAGGTACTCATCATGCCCATCGCGAGTGTTGAAGGCCGTCTTCCACTCGTCTCCCTGTTGGATCCCTACCAAGTTGTAGGCACCTGTAAGATCCCACTTGTTGAAAATAGTAGCTCCTTGTAGCCTATAAAAGAGTTCAAATATCAGTGTTAAAGAGTAGTGATTGCTGTTAGTTATCTTGTTGAGGCCACGGTAATCTATTCAAGGCCTGCGAGAACCATCTTTCCTTTTAACAAAAAATAAGCCTGCACCAGCGGGTGATGAAGATTTTCGAATAAACCCCCTCTGGAGATTCTCCTGTATATTTTGCCTCATGGCCTGGGTCTCGGGTACAGACAGGAGGTAAGACCCTCCCCTAGGTGGAATGGCGCCGGGAAGTAGGTCAATCGGACAGTAGTAAGACCGATGCGGTGGGAGTTCCTCCGCCTGCCGTTTGTCGAAGACATCACAGAAATCCTCATATGCTACTGGAAGCTGTACTTTGTGTGATTCAGGTACTGACACTCCCACCAAAGCCTTGGGAGGGGGTAAACAATGCTTCTGACATTGAGGACTCCAGCGGATAGGCAAAGACTCCGTCCAGTCGATAAGGGGGTTGTGTGTCTGGAGCCAAGGAAGCCCCAGTATGACATCCACTGAGGGTGTATGGATGGTGTCCAATTGTATAGTCTCAGAGTGGGGCTCCCCAGTTAATACCTGGATGGGTACCGTCGGTAGGGAGATGAAGGTGGCTGCAGCGGCCGACCGTTTATGACTTCGAGACCCATGGGACGATCCTTATGTACCAAGGGTATTTGGTGTATCTCAGCAAACCCTTGATCAATGAAGTTTCCCCCCGACCTGAAATCCAGAAAGGCCTGTGTAGTGACTCGGAAAGTCTCTCCGGATATGGTGATGGGGATGTAGATTCTAGCGGGAGGTTGTGGAGGAGGTAAGGATGCGGTGCCCAGCATGATCCTCCCGACTCTCACTGGGCTGTGGTGTTTCCTGACCTCAGTGGGCAGGTGGGCACCAGGTGTCGGTTGCTCCCGCAGTATAGGCATAAGCCAGCGCGTCATCTGCGCTGCCTCTCACCAAACAAAAGACTGGTTGCATAGGTTCATCTAGCATTGGTGCTGCGGAAGGCACGGGTCCTGCTGGGTGAACAGAAGAAGGTTGTATACCTCGTTGTATACCTCCATTCATCTCTCCTGAAGACGCTGATTCATGAGGATGCAATGAGCCACAAGGTCTTCAAGTCCTCCGGGGTGGTCCTGGGACGCCAACTCGTATTTGAGATGCTCGGACAACCCCTGCCAGAATACTGCTGACAGGACCTCGTCAATCCAGCCGGTCTCAGTGGTCACTGTCCGGAATTCCAGCACGTAGTGGGCCACGGTACGGTACCTCTGAGAAATGTTGAGAAGGGTAGAAGCGGCAGTTAACTTGTGACCAGGTGTGTCAAAGACCCTCCGAAACTCCGCGATGAAGAGGTTGATTTTGGAGGTCAGGTCTGGTCGTTGCTCCCAGATCGGAGAAGCCCATGGCAGGGCGTCATCAGTCAGAAGGGAAATGATGTATGCCACTTTCGAGCGTTGGCTAAAAAAATGAGAAGGGAGCAGTTCGAACTGTAGGGAACATTGGTTCAGGAATCCCCGACAGCCCAAAGGGTCACCAACATAACGGAGCGGGGTAGGCAACCGTGGTTCAAAAGTCGGAGCCACCGGAGCGGAAATGGGTATGGACGCTGCAGGGTTAGCAGTGGAGGCAGAAAGGAGTCTAACCCTGTCAGATAGGGTGTCTAGGTCTTGCTTAAGTTGATTTACTTGTTTGTCCTTGTGAGCAAGGGATCGGTCATTTGCTGGAACCACCCATCATGTTCGTCCAGTCGTCGACCCACCCCAGCGGGGTCCATGTTTGTTTGGCAGAGCATATTGTCACACTGCGCTTACCACAACCAGGACTAGACCACGGGGCTGAGGTGGGGATGTATATAACCACCGCCCTACAACCACATAGCCGAGTCTGGAGTGCGTAGTCGGAGTCGTGAAGCCGGGTCAGGGTAGGAGAGTTCGGTTATGTTGTGGTACTTGCCGTGGACCGGGGTTGGAGAGAGAAGAATGGTCGATATCCGTAAGCCGTGGTCAGGGAGAGGAGAGCAGGAATCCAAAGACAAGCCGAAGTTCAGGATTAGAGAAGAGATGGGTCCGAGTACAAGCAAGGGTCAAGGCACAGGTTCAGACAAAGCACTGGAACAGACAGAAAACTTCAAGCAGTGAGAAACAGCACATAAACCTTAGTTTATGCTCATCAAAGTGCAAGGGCAACAGGAGGGCATTTAAAGGGGACAGCATCAATCAGGAGGGGTAGACAAAATTACATCACCGGATAGCAGGAGACTGATAGGAGGAGCCAGGATTGGACTCAGGTGAGAGGCAGCCGATGATCCTCCTTTGTTTGGTTGTCGCACGCCGCTCGCACATAGGTGGTGCGCAGTTGCGGTGCGGGGCACATCATTGATGGACGTGGAGCAGCACGACCGCACCGGGGACACGCCTCCGCGGATGCACTCCTCTGCGCGCATGGAGGTTGAGTTGCGCGCGCACCACTGACGGCGTCGTGTGATGCTTCCAAGGGTCGGAGCCTAGCGCCGATCCTCACAATCTATTAAATGTATTAAACTCTCTAAGTCCAGTCATTGTATTAATAGTTTTATTAACTGTGCTAACTTCGTCATATACCTCTTAGAATGCGGATGTCATATGAAGTACATTGGACGCACTATAAGACCTTTACGGTCAAGAATTATTGAACATATACGTCTTATCAGAAAGAAAGACACCTCACATCCTGTCTCTCGTCACTTTGCATCTTGTCCTCAGAGAGGTATTGAGAATTTTTCATTTACTGGGATCTAACATGTTCCACTTCATCCACGAGGCGGGGATAGATTAAATACTTTAAACAAAAAGGAGATGTATTGGATCTATACCTTGAATACTCTTAGCCCTTTTGGAATCAATATTGATTAGGAACTCAAACATTTTCTAACAGATTTAGTGTCCCTTGTATAGGACTTCAAGAGGTGTTTATTTCCAATGCATGTCTTATAAGGTGCACATTTTTCATTAATGTGCACACTCTGTATATACATGATTGATTGATTTAAATATAAATGTTATATTTAGATTTAATAATGTTCCCAATTTATGATTCTGTCACTGTATGCTCTTAAATGTGATTACATGCAATTTTTCTACGCTGTTATATCTATGTGTAGATATAAATAGATTTATGCACTTAATTTTGTGCATAAATACATATGGATATCCATATGATTATATAACAGCTCAATATGCATGGTTATACGAGGGTTTTTGGAGATGTCAGTTGTTTTAATAACTATATTTATGCTTTGTTATTAAAATTTCCATTTCTCTATGTTATTGGCTTATAAGATTAGATGTATTATTATTCTTACATTTTCGTATTATATAGCTTCATTATTATATTTATTCTTAGTTATATTTTTCTTGTTTTATATTTATTTTCATACTTATGCATATAATTAGATTTTTGAGAATATTTTTATATAGTTATTGTCAACTGTTGCTTATCTATACATTTCAAGGTTTTTTTTTAGTTTTACTTATGAGTGTGCCTCGCGCTCACCCCTGCGCCAAATGACGCGTGGGGTCATGTGACATCATGTTGTCATGGTAACATGACGTCACGTGACCCCGCAGCGTCATTTGATGCCGGGTTACCATGATGATGCATCGCTGGAAGGGAAGGTGTGTTATAGAGGCCTCACAAGGTTCCCCGGTATTTAATTTAAATGCCTGGGGCAAGAGCGCGGGACCTCTATAATTGCCACGCTCCACCCAGAAAATCTAGCACCCCCCCAGGGGGGGCGTACTCACCAGTTTGCGCACCCCTGCTCTAGGTAATATATCCTCCTCTTCTCTTGGTCATTGGTAGTAGAGATTTAATGTATTAATAATCAGGTGTGCGATACAGGGCGCACCTATTTCACATGCCCTATCAGAGAATAGGTTGAGTTATTTAGAGGATCAGCTGAGCACTTAGCCAAAACATTATTTGACAAAGTTGCTACCGGAACGAAATGCGTCAGAGTAGCGCTTGGATATGTATACCTCTGTTTTTGTTTATTACATTTGTTTTTTCATTAAATTGTGTTTTGATATTCTAATACTATCTGTCAGCAGTGCACCACCCACCTACCATTTTTACATTCCTATAGAGAATAATGTTACGATAACCTAGAGTTAACCACTGAAATAATGTATCAATACATTTCTACATACTGTATGTTAAGCTTGCTCATATCGAAAACAGATTAAAATGAACCATTAACATAACATCGCATATGCACTAAACTCCATTAATGTTAGCATAGGGAAATAAATGGGTCACACCAAAACTTGCTGTTATTCCCAGCCTGAGCATGACTATCCTAATGTTATTTCATAGAACTCCTGATAAAGACAAATACATGTTAAAGTTAAAGTAAAAAGTGAAAAAACACATAAAAGGGGGAGCAAGGGATTAGATAGTCAATAATAATAAATATGAATATATATGGAATCACGACTAGTGGGGGTAGGGAAAATAGCACAAATATACGATCTTACTACTCACATGGCCATGTGTAAGTAAATACACAACAGAGGTATCTTTATGTGTCTTTACTTGTCTTTATCTTGTCTTGTCTTGTCTTTGTCTTTACTTGTCTTTGCTTTTGACTCTTCTATGGAAATCCTTGTCCAGATGGTCCTCGGATCCTCCCAATATCATATACACAATGTGTAGGGAGCAAAAGATTAGACAAAATACTTTTGAAATATAGCAGGGGGATCAGCCAGGGGAGGTTTAGAGTGAATAATGCTAATAATATCACAATACTCACACGGGCATGTGTAAGTACATACACAACAAGGGGTTTCTGTTCCTTTACAGTGGATCCAGAGATCTATCCCTTCAGTAATGATATTCCTCCCGGTGCCAGGCACAGCTCACACCCACGTGATCTCAATAAGATGTATATGAGATGTGTTAAAAGTGCATTTATTCACACATATAATATAACAACAAAAACTCACATGTACAACAGCCCAAATCAGCAACACCACTGACCGTGTGCAATGCAGCATATAGGAACCTAGACGCCGCGTCCGAAATACAGGACCATGCAGGAGATCTTTGAACACAGCACACTCGGTCAGCTATGGAGGCTTCAATGGGACAAACTTCCTTCAGTGCATGAGCAACATATTTCGCCGATGCCACGGATTCTTCAGGCTCTGTGGCATCGGCGACACATCCATGGAGCTTAGTAATTAAACTGATGGGTGTATGTGTGATGGTCCTTAAAAAAATGATAAGAATATGCTGTAATACAATAAAACTATTTATTGAAATGTTATGGTTTGTGTGTGGAAAAAGTTTTTGAGGGTAATTATTCCTTTAATTAGATGATAAAGAAATGATTATCTTTACTATAATTATAATGATATGAGATTATTTATGCTTTATAATATGTATTTCTTAATTAAAAGTAATATAGCGATCCATTTGAAGGTGGACTCCTTGGAAATAAGTGTTACATGTTTGAAATTTAAAGTTAGGAACATTAAATTGAAGATTATACACTTGAAGATTATATTATGAGGCCTCAATTACTGTATATAAGTATCTTACATATTGTTTATATTGATAAATACCCACCATAAGGATTTGTGACTGACGTTTAATTAATACTGTAATCATATGTATGTAATAAGTGGTTTGAAATAATGTAACATTTACACATTAAATAGATGCACACTGTATTGTATAAGCAGTGTGCGTGAACTTACCAGGTTGCTTCTCAAAAATTTCTCATATTTCCACCAGTGATGGAAGGCCCACAACCTGAGAATTGGAGATGACCTCCACCATTTTCCTTTCATACTGGGTCAATTTCCGCTCAGATGGTCCCCCTCCTGTGCATCTGCTCGTAGCTGCATGTAAGCAAGATTTTTTTAATTACATTTAGGTAACGCACATACATTACACCGTTGAGCACAAATGTGTTAATTGGAAGGCACATTAGTTTTTTGTAATATGCATGTGTATTGTTTTGGTTATAACGTCTCTGGGATATTAACGTACCCGCCTGTGCATTTATCAATACAATACGGTTTTTGGTAATGGACTTTGATTTTGCATATCATTAGCTTAGTGGATACCGATTAAACTGGGGAAAAAAACGTCTGTGCGCTAGTTAAGTAATATCACATTATTTGCCCTGATTTAACAGAGTTTAGTGCATTTGGCCCTATAATAGGATATATGATTTGGAAATATGACACAGAGAAGAAATTGATCCCCATATGAACTTACTGAAATCGTGTATCTAGTATGATAAGTTATAGTATAATTGAGAAACACAGAGCTATATTCACAATAAACCTACAGTATGACACAATGATCAAATATGAAACAACTGATATGCAAAATTATTGATTAAATTGTGACATAACAACAAATCTTGCAGAAAAAAATATTTAATGTCCAAAAAATATAATAATTAGTCCATAGAAAAAACACAAAAATATGTAATGATCTTAATCCAAAAAAAAACTATTAAAAGATACATAAATAAAAAAATCAAATATACAGTACATGAATGTGACTATCATTAGGTAGAGTAACAGACTCACGTTTACCGTTTTAAATAGCATCCGAAGTTCCTGTGCAATATCTTAGCATTGGTTGATCTACAATGCAGAGAGTTTAGTATTGTTGCAGGAGCAGCATGGCAGGGGCATGGCGTCTCGGCCCCAAATAACCACATTCATGTCTGAAGTCGCTGACTTTTCCCACAACCCAATGCATGTTTTGGTCTCCTTACATGTGTGTGTGTGTATGTATATATGCATATCTTTATTTATATATCACCATTCAGGTACATAGCGCTTTACAATACGTGACAATATTATAACACAATGGAAAGAAGCGATTCTGACAAAAAAAAATAGAAAACGGAGACCCTTGCCCAAAAAGTTAACAATCTAAGTTGTAAGTGGGGAGAAATTACAGAGACAGTAGGAGAGCATTCTGATAAGTGCTTGTGCAAGGGGCCAAAGTCAGTGTATGTGAGATGTATAGTATCAGCCAGCAGAGTTACCCATATGCTTCGTTAAAGACGTATGTTTTAAGAAAGGGTGCCAGTCAGTTATCGAGGGGAAGGGCATTGTATTCCAGAGATGTGGTGCAGTGAGTGAGAAAGGTTTTAGGCGGGAGAGGTAAGAGATTCTGATAAGTGCTTGTGCAAGGGGCCAAAGTCAGTGTATGTGAGATGTATAGTATCAGCCAGCGGAGTTACCCATATGCTTCGTTAAAGACGTATGTTTTAAGAAAGGGTGCCAGTCAGTTATCGATGGGAAGGGCATTGTATTCCAGAGATGTGGTGCGTTGAGTGAGAAAGGTTTTAGGCGGGAGAGGGCTTTGGATACAAAAGGGGAATAGAGATGACATCCTTGAGCAGAACACAAGGAGAGGGAGAGAGTGAGAGAGTGAGAGAGTGAGAGAGTGGGAGAGTGAGAGAGGGAGAGAGGGAGAGAGGGAGAGAGATATATGTATGTATGTTTGGAGATTTACACAGAGATTAGGAAAAGGAGAATGTGCTGTGGATGGTAGTGTCTAAACAAGAGTATTGGAAAGAACCCCTGTGAGTGTGGGGGAAGTTAGCCTTAGTTGAAACTTTCATTCAAATAGTGTGTTTTCACATTTGACTTAAAGGTTGCTCAGGAGAACGTATTTGGCATACACTGCTTGTGAAGGAGTTCCAGATTTAGGGTGTGAAATAGAGAAAAACATTTTAGGCGAGATAGATCATTAGAGAAGAAAGGGTAGAAAGTAGATAGTTCTTTACAAAGCGCAAGTGACGTTTAGAGTTTTAGCGAGAAATGAAAGCTGAATTATAGGGAGGAGCACAAGAATGTGGAACCTTGAAGGTAAGGAGGAGAACATTGTACTTTAGGTGATACAGAATTTGATAGGCGATCAGGAGAGGGATTTAGGGAGTAGATGAATGTACACTGTTCTGGGAGAAAGTGAAATGATTCTAGTTGTAGCATTTTAAATAGATTGTAAGGGAAAAAATTGTGAGGTTGACATATATTATGAGAGAAATTACAGATGATAAAATTAAAGCTTTCTTTTGATTGATTATCAATCCATTAGTCGATTTGTCAACATGTATTAACTTGTTTTGTAAGGTGACTTACCATTCATTTTCATGGAGACTACTAACTTTTTTAAATTGATGAGTGGATAATACCGAAGAGGTGAATATAGATACTCAACATATTTAGTCCACTCTAGGGTAATTCTTGTAAATATATATTTTAAACTGCAATGTCACAATAATAAAAAATAAATACATGTCCATATCAGTTATCTGGAGAGCATTTTTATGCTGAAAATGGAAATACATGTCTGTTTGATGGAAGGCTACCAGATGGCTATTGGACACCAGAGGCTGGCAAGTTGATCCTGTTTTATAACTCCCATTTGAATGCCTTCTGTTGTGAAAGCTGGACTGCAATTATCAATATATAGAAAAATACTAGTTGCTTATATTTATAATACAAATTCCAAGATGACACTACTATATGTTCACTTAACTGTTGTTTCAAGGTCGGCACAAATTGTACGATATTTCTTAGGTATTATTAGCAATCCATATAAAGTCTATTTCTACCAGGAAACTTGCATGTATTTTCAAGCTAATATTTGGCTAACATTTGATGCATTTCTTTGCCTTTGTTTATTTAGAAGTTTTGCTTTTCTATTGTATATAGTATTGTATGGAGACAAAAGATAACTTCAAATGATATAAGTCCAAAATAAATATATACCGATATATATATATATATATATATATATATATATATATATATATATATATATATACACACATACAGTATTTGACAAACCTATTCCCCCGCACGCCCGGGGCGAGTGGATTTGACCTCGTGGCGAGCTCCTTATGGCCGCCCAAGCAGTGAACGTGTTTTTTTTTTGTTCCCTGCTCGCAATGAAATTTTTTTTTAAAATCCAGCAGCCTGATTGGCTGACAGGACTTGGCGGGCTGCCAAGATTTTTTTTTTCCATCCAGGCTAAGGCCACGCAGGCACATCCTCTTCCTGCTGCTTGAAGAGGTTAGTACAGTACTCCATTGCATCTCCCGGTCCCCGCTTCATGCACTCATTGCTGCCTCTGGCTTTTCCCTCTCCGCTCTCCTCCCTCCTAGGAGCGTGCATGCAGTCCTCGCTGCCTGTGAGCTGAGAGGGGGGGGGGGGTCATCTGTGGTGTCAGCTTCTTCTGTAAACTTTCATGTGAGCTACCGGAGGTGTGGGGAGGGGAGGGGAGAGAGGGGGAGGGGGTAGGAGGAGGGGAAGCTGCTGCTGCTGCTTCTTCTGCTCAACGTTGTGTGTGTGACAGGCAGTGTGTGTGTGACAGTGTGTGTGTGTGTGTCAGACATTGTGTGTGTGTGTGTGTGTGTATGTGTGTGTGTGTGTGTGTGTGTGTGTGTATGTGTGTGTGTGTGTGTGTGTGTGTGACAGACATTGTGTGTGTGTGTGACAGACAGTGTGTGTGTGACAGTGTGTGTGTGTCAGACATTGTGTGTGTGTGTGTGTGTGTGTGTGTGTGTGTGTGTGTGTGTGTGTGTGTGTGTGTGTGTGTGTGTGTGTGTGACAGACAGTGTGTGTCTGTGTGTGTGTGTGTGTGTATGTGTGTGTGTGTGTCTGTCTGTGTGTGTGTGTGAAAGACAGTGTGTGTGTGTGTGTATGACAGACATTGTGTGTGTGTGTGTGTGTGTCTGACAGACGTGTGTGTGTGTGTGTGTGTGTGTGTGTGTGTGTGTGTGTGTGTGTGTGTGTGTGTGTGACAGACATTGTGTGTGTGACAGACATTGTGTGTGTGTGTGTGTGTGTGTGTGTGTGACAAACATTGTGTGTGTGTGTCAGACTGTGTGTGTGTGCATAGGACACCAGAGGTACCCCCCAATTAGTCACCCACTCCCCACCCAGTAACACAGTCAGCCACCTCCTCCCCACCCAGTCACCCCCCATCAGCCAGTCACCACCCCCCTGTCAGTCACCCCCCCAGTCAGTCAGTCACCCCCCCCCCCAGTCAGTCACCCCCCCAGTCAGTCAGTCACCCCCCCAGTCTCTCCCATCTCTCTCTGTCTCCCCGTCTCTCTCTCTGTTTCCCCTCCCTCCTCTCTCTGTCTCTCTGTCTCCTCTTTCTGTCTCTCTGTCTCCCCTCCCTCCTCTCTGTCTCTCTGTCTCCCCTCCCTCCACTCTCTGTCCCCCTCCATCCTCTCTCTGTCTCCCCTGCCTCCTCTCTCTGTCTGCCCTGCCTCCTCTCTCTATCTCCCCTGCCTCATCTCTGTCTCCCCTGCCTCCTCTCTGTCTCTCTGTCTCCCCTGCCTCCTCTCTCTGTCTCCCCTCCCACCTCTCTCTGTCCCCCCTCCATCCTCTCTCTGTCTCCCCTGCCTCCTCTCTCTGTCTCACCTGCCTCCTCTCTCTATCTCCCCTGCCTCATCTCTGTCTCCTCTCCCTCCTCTCTGTCTCTCTGTCTCCCCTGCCTCCTCTCTCGGTCTCTCTGTCTCCCTGCCTCTTCTCTCTGTCTCCCCTCCCTCCTCTCTGTCTCTCTGTCTCCCCTGCCTCCTCTCTCTGTCTCCCCTCCCACCTCTCTCTGTCTCTCTGTCTCCCCTCTCTTCTCTCTCTGTCTCTCTGTCTCTCCTCCCCTCTCTGTCTCCCCTGCCTCGTCTCTGTCTCCCCTGCCTCCTCTCTGTCTCTCTGTCTCCCCTGCCTCCTCTCCCTGTCTCTCTGTCTCCCCTCTCTCCTCTCACTCTCTGTCTCCCCTGCCTCCTCTCTCTGTCTCCCTGCCTCCTCTCTCTGTCTCCCCTCCCTCCTCTCTGTCTCTCTGTCTCCCCTGCCTCCTCTCTCTGTCTCCCCTCCCTCCTCTCCCTGTCTCTCTGTCTCCCCTCTCTCCTCTCACTCTCTGTCTCCCCTGCCTCCTCTCTCTGTCTCCCTGCCTCCTCTCTCTGTCTCCCCTCCCTCCTCTCTGTCTCTCTGTCTCCCCTGCCTCCTCTCTCTGTCTCCCCTCCCTCCTCTCTCTGTCTCTCTGTCTCTCTGTCTCCCTTCCCGCGTCTCTCTGTCTCTCTGTCTCCCCTGCCTCCTCTCTCTATCTCCCCTGCCTCCCCTGCCTCCTCTCTTTGTCTCCCCTGCCTCCTCTCTCTGTCTCTCTGTCTCTCTGTCTCCCTCCCCCTCTGTCTGTCTCCCTCCCCTCCCTCCTCTCTGTCTGTCTCCCCTCCCTCCTTTCTGTTTCTGGATATCTTATTTACCCTTAATCTCTTAACTGCCCTATACCTACACCGAAATAACCTATACTGCTTTCTTCCAGATCTGACTCTCAAGCTTCAGACGGGAGGCATCGGAATCCCCCCTAACCCAGAAGACAGGTAGAGAACACATCCCCTCCAACATACTGTATAACATTGCGGGAATGAGGGTACCTGGAAATAGATGGACTGCGGATCAGGTAAGATCCCAGCTGGGATTGCTGCTTTAGAAATTGTGAAGCGGGGGCATCCAGACACTGGATAAAGGGTGCAGGAAACTAGTCATTCACATCTGGCTTTTTTTTGTAAATCCGACATTTACACACACACATACACGTAACCAGGACTAAATGTAGTATAATGTAATACAATAAATAAATTTATGTCAGAAACGAATGTTGTTCTTCTAGGGATTTATTCAATTTTTTTTTTTTTTTAAAGCGGGCCTGGGGGTGGAGTTGGGGGCGGGAGTAGGTGGCGAGTAGATTTTTTGTTCGGCGAGTAGATTTTTGGGTGATTTGTCGACCACTATGTGTGTGTGTGTGTGTGTATAATATATACAAGCACAGATAACATTCCAAGAGACACTGTTTTAAGTATTCCCTTTGCTTGCTTCATTCATTGTAACATCGCCGGAAGAAGAGATCAGTGTATCTCGAAAGCTCGCACAAATAAAAGCATTTCGTTAGCCACAGAACGGTATCATCTATTTATTTTTTGATTATTGAAGCTCGGCTAACACGGTACTGATACCTCTACACACATATATATATATATATATATATATATATATATATATATATATATATATATATATATATATATATATATGTAGCCCCCTGTAAACAGCATGGGCTACTAAATCTTCCTACTACTGTGGTAAGCCCTGTTAAAGGCAGGCCCCAGTAGTAATCATGGGTTTTCCCCCTTGCAAAGCCCTGCCTGCGTGATGATACAAGCCTGCCTCTGCTGCTGGCCTGTGTAGAGGGGAGGTCTTGTTGATGTCACAAGGGGCGGGGCTGACCAAACTTAGTAGCGGTTCCTGTCTGCTCTGGAGTCAGTTCAGTTGTGGAGTTCGGGTCTAAGCCTGAGAGAGAGAGGAGTGAGTCAGGAGGGAGTTGTCCAGGAGGTCCGATGAAAGGTTAGAATGTCTGGCTGGACAGTCAGATAGTAAGAGAGAGAGTGTAGCTAAGTTCCTGAGGAGTAGGGCCTAGTAGTTCAGAGGTGGATCAATGCCTCTCACTCTGCTTAGGGGGTGAGGGAAGAGCTAGCCCCGCCCGTAGCACCCTTGGCTGCGGGTGTAGGCAGGGAGAAAGATACCCTTCAGACCATCCTGAGGAGAACGATCTGGTGGGAGAGGAGGAGGCATATCCTGTATCTGTATTGCTGTGCTGCTATTACTGCCCTGCCGACAGTGAGTACAATAAAGACTCTGTTGCTTTCAACATTGTGCCGAGTGATTCTGAAGTGTTCACCCCGGGACCAATGGGGTTCTTCTATAAGGGTCTCTTCCCACATCCCTGGGAATAATAGAAGATGGAGGCGCTGCACCATTTTTAACATGGTTCCCTATAGGCTTAAGCTTGCTGCATGGTCACAGCTTTGAGCACAGCCAGGGTTAAGATGCATCTTAGAATCCCTTGCTGCAGTGGAAGCACTGTGTGCTGGGTGATAATGGTGAAAGGCGGGGTTGCAGACCTAAGACATGCAAATGAGCATACAGTAAAATGAGCATACAGTAAAATGTCCATTTGATATATATATATGCACATATATATATATATATATATATATATATATATATATATATATATATAGAATCCACAGAAGCAGCCGGCACTCCACTTGCAAGTAGAAAAAATTGGGTGCTTGTCCTATAAAGCAATAATAAACCATACGATACCGTTTGAAGCACGAGATCAGGAGACAGCCCTCTGGTAAGTTTGATCACAAGTTTTTGTATTGAAAAAGACACATTAACCGACGTTTCGGTCCCCCAGTGGGACCTTTCTCAAGGTGGTGCGCACCACCTTGAGAAAGGTCCCACTGGGGGACCAAAACGTCGGTTTATGTGTCTTTTTCCATACAAAAACTTGTGATCAAACTTACCAGAGTGCTGTCTCCTGATCTCGTGCTTCAAACGGTATCGTATGGTTTATATATATATATATATATATAAATATATATATATATATATTTAAATATTTAAGCAGAGTTGAGGTAAAACAGTTACAAAATATTTGTAAAATATGTTCTCTACTGCTAATTATTATTATTGCCTCTATAATTCTGCAGTGAGCCATCATGAGCCTGCATTATAGTGGCAAGTGGGGGAGTGGGTGGGGGTAAAGGAGTACGATCGGGAAAAGCTCCTGCACCATCCTTAATGGCCAGGTCACTCACTATTTTCTCAGGTGTCATTGTTTTCCATCCGGTCACTGTCATGTAAACAGTTTGCCTATGCTGCTCGCATAAGCTATTAAGTAAAGACTGCACATACACAATGTTCATCTCATCATCTGTTGCCTTAGGGTATTGCATCCTGCCGTGTTTACCCACTCATTTTTAAATCTACGGCAAAAATCTGTGACGGACTCATCCTCTTTTTGTTTAATGGTCATTATCAGACCCACATTTTTCCTTGATCTGCCCTGATCAAAAAAATATTTCTGCAACAGATCCCCCATTTTGGAAACAACGCGGGGATCATTCCAGACAAACTCACCATCTGCGGGTGCAGCCTCTTCGGCACTAAGTACATCATATCTGGCACTATTACCGGGTGCATCATACTTTTTACCTAAGTAACGGTCAGCCTTAGACCAATCAATATCAATGTGTCCGGTTAAACAATCCAAACAAATTCTGATATCCCCTCCTGTAAACTGATATCCCTGACTTCTCTTTTTCAGGTATTTAATGGCACCACTGGGATTTTTAAAAGGGTCAGGGCATCCTGTAGCCCATGATTCCATTAGTGTGGTGTCTACGGAGTGTATCAGAATATCCTTGCCTAAAGTCATAAAAGGCAATGCTAAATCAACCTGTGCTTCAGCACAATCCTGTGTTTCAGCCTGTTCCCTTATCAGGGTGCTACGGGATAATGCCTGCCGTGTTCTAGCTGATATTGGTCTGTCCTGCCTTGGAGAATTCATGTTTCTGATTTGCTCAGAGAGTATTATTGTGTCAGCTAAGGTGTCAGCTAAAAGTTCCTCATATTCCCATTTACTAGCAGTGCGAATGTCATCCTTCCGTGTAGTTGTAGTGTTTTTAGGTGTGAGAAAGGATGATTGAAATGTTGCAAGTACGGGTTTGGCATTATATGTGGATGTCAGTGTTACTGCAAGTGATTCGGTAATTACGTCTTTCAATTCTTTAAATTCCTCAGCCAGTATTTTCACAAAGGCACAGAACTCCTTAACTCTTTCATTGCTGGCTTCTGCAGATGACTGAGGCGTCACTGAAGCTTCCGGAGCAATGGTATCCTTATGTTTTTGTAAGGACAATTGGCCAGGGGGTGATGGCATGTCGGAATGGGAAGATGATTCCGAACTTGAGTCTTCCCTTCACCCTCCCTGGAGACAGGGGGTGAGACTCTTGTGGGGCTTAGGGCAGTGGGAAGCTGTCTGTTTGGGCTTCCTTTAAAGGAAGACATATCAGGCAAAGTCTCAGAGAGGAGTGCCACCTCTGATTCTGTAGTATTTCTCAACTCCGTATATGTGGGTTAAGATGACTGGGGACAAAAATCATTATCATCCCACCTGTGTACGGGTGCGGGAGGTTTGTGGTGAGTAGATGGATGCGTACCTGCAGCATAGTATGATAAAGCTGCCAATATGGTAGGATCCAAACTTGGATATAGTTGCACGGGTGTGTTAGGGGTGTACGGGGGTGATTGTAACATCACACAAGGCGGCGGCAGTGGTGGTAAAACAACTGGAGGTAAAAACTCTTGTGGGGGTGCATTAGGGGCTTGAGAATATACCATTGTAATGTACTCAGGCTGGGGTGGCCATAATGGCTCTTCATGTTTTGGGTTATTAATTTGTGTTGCCTCATCAATATGAGGTGCCGCTTTCACCCAAATGCGGCCACATAATGCCATATATTTCATGTCCCACTCGGGATCCGGCTGAAACCACAGCCATTCAGGATCACCACCCAAACATAATCCCCTTATCATTGTCATATGGAATGGGGCAAAACTACCTTCCCTCGGAAAAGGGTTGGAAGATTGCATTTTCTCAGACCAGCCAGCCATATTATCAACAAAAGGGTTAGAATAATAATCGGCCGTGCAGTCACTCACATTTCTTTAGGTGTCAGGGTTATATTGTCTGTTAATGATAAGCGTAACCGTAGGTTTGGGCTTGGAAGTCTTACATCTGTGTCAACAGTTCTCTCGCTATCCTTCTTAACATTTGTGCCTGGTTTGTTATGTTTAGAATCATGTGTTTCCCTAGGGCATCGTTTACTATTTGAAATCCCCATCATTACACAGTGCAATTCTTACTTGACTAAAATATCCAGCCATCAAGTAAGCACAGCACAGTAAAATATGAGCAACACAGCGTATTCTTATGCACTTATGCACTTCTATATATCTTATACTATATATATATAAAAACATGCACATGCACATTAATTCAGTAATCCCCCCCCAAAAATGAAAAAAATCACTTTTCCACAGACACTTTAAGAGTATTTCAAGCAGATAAACACATATATCGCTTATTCCTTCTCAGCAGGGACTATAACCCTGGCTCTATTTAACTCAGTCAGGGATTATATAATCCTGACTCATATGAGTCCCTCACTCATATGTTTCTATATTTTTCCTAAATCATCCAGTACAGAGGTATCTCTTAACCCGGGGCTCTGGACAAGGAGACACAGAAGGATAATATACAGATAAATAGTATCTTGTACTTACCCAACCGTGGCTTCCTGTCCCGCTCCTGACACCATTTGTAAAATATGTTCTCTACTACTACGTAGGAACCTTCTCTCGCACTTGGATCGATCACCTCCAGAGGCCTTTACACCCACTCTTAAAGTGCTGGACAGTAAAAGATGAGCAGCTCGGAGAAGTAATTGAGTCAGACACCAGTGAGCGTTGTCAAAAACCTCTCCTGTTTATTAATGGTTTACAGTCAGGTTATATAGGCGAGCGAGCGTAGAAAAAACACGTATACGTGAGAAACTTACTTCCCTTTATGTTTATCTAGAAAGTGACAGATGGAAAGTTACGATTTGAGAACTAGTCTAGTTGCCCGATCATGGGGCAGTCTAGGAAGCGTCATAATTCTTGTTGTTAAGACATTTAATTGTTAAGATATTTCATACATTCAGGCTAAGCACAGCTGACTAAACTTCCTGTTTCTACATGGTGCAATATGTCTGTACATACATAGTTCAGTAGTTCAGCCACCATTAAGTGGGTAAAAGGTCAGTTTAACATCTGACTAAAAAGCATAATGGCATAATGGCATAATTAGTCCCTGACTTCTAAGTATTAGTATAAAATGGTTATATAGCAGTCAAAATGGAGTTCCCCCTTGATACACACATTATCAATATCAGTCTACAGTATCTCTAAAATGAAGCCAATAGAAATCTCCAATTGAATAAAAGATAAAACAGAAAACATATCACTGCATTTCAACAGTAATGTTCACAGACCAAATTATTCATTGGACACGCAGTATACAGTAAGTCTTCTGTATACATTGCAAGTGTACAACTCTTCTGTAATAATGTATATTCAATGAATTCCTTGATTTCAAAGTATAATAATATTGCATTTTTTATCAGGGGCTACATTTAAATGTAAAATGTAAAGCACAGCATATTTTTTGTCTTTTTCAAAAGCAGTTACTGTATATTAATAATAATAACAGCAATAATAATTATAATACTAATTATAATAATAATACAGTAATAATAATAATGTAGCACAGTCAGAGGCAGAAGTTGCTTTGTCTATCCCACCACATGATTGCTATTATTCCGGCTTAACGACTGTTTTTTACAATAGTAATTTTGAAATCCAGAGTAAAACATATTACAAAAAAGTTGATCGTAATGGTTTTTTAGATATCAAAAGTGGTCACTATCGCATATGAAAGAAAAAATAAACATACCTACTGGTCAATTTAGATGTATGTGACAAAATTGTTCCAAAGATACAGATTTAGAATCTCAAGCACTAATACTTAAAGAAAAACGTGCAATTTACGGGTTTTTTCAATTTCTTATTATTTCAGCTTATAATCAGGCTAGAGGTTAAAAAATAGGGGAACTCTTGAGTGAGAAAAATCAAAATAAGATAATATTAAATCAATTAAAAAAATGGAATTATTTAATTCATCCCAAAATACTGTATAATTGTGCTACTCTACAAATTAAAACTATAATTAATAAACATTGGGGAGATCCTGATGTGTGATAGACATTTGAAAACAGAGTTACCTGTAAAACCTCATATTACTTGCAAAAAAGCCAAGAATCTAAAATATCTTTTGACATCCAGTTTAAAAAAAAAAAAAAGGCAGCTAGGATAAAGTCACACAGTGACATTTTTTGTTAAACTGATGGGATGTTTTAACCTGTGGAAACTGACCCATGTTACATGTGGTGTAGTGTGGTGCACCTGCTGGCTTACAGGACTCCTGAGTCTCCTGCAATGTTATGGGGGATATCATCAGGACTGGCTCTCGAGGCATGACTGAGTCATACTCACTCTTGGTACAGCGCCTCCATCTCTTCCAGCCCCCCAGTGTTGTAGGGAGGAGTCTCTAAAAGAGAATCTCTATGTGCAGCTTCTCCCTGAATGATTCCAAGCTCAGGCAAGAAGAGTTCTTTGGCAATAGCATACTTTATTGCATCAAGATATGGCAGACTGCCCATCCTGCAGCCGGTCGTATCAGCCGATCATGATAATAGGTTGCCAACCCAAAGGAAGTCCCTGACCTTACACTCCCAGGCAAGGGCACTGAAAGCAAGTCTAGCTCTTCCTTTACTCCCTGATGGAGTAAGGGGAATAGTCTCCCACACCGCTCCCCTGAGGGAGGACCACAAAACCTGCCAGAGCCCTGGCAGTTTGCTGGGACCGACTAGCCTCACTCATAGGTGGTGAGGCACTACTAAATACAGGAAGTACTGCGCACTAAATAGCTCCAATAGGCACCACCCATGCGTCACTGTAATTGGACACAGAAGTAGAGTGGAGCAAAGGTGCACTGCAACTGGAAAGATTCTTTGAAAAAATATATCACGGGCAAACTCCAAAATAAAATAGAGGGTATTTAATAAATGCATGCCAGCACAGTCAATGCAGGGCTGAAGGCGGAAGATACATAAAAACAACAAGAACTTTATTAACAAAAAAAACTCCAAACAACAATTGATAATAAAAGATTAAAAGACTAACTGAAAAAGTATCAAATATAAATAAAAAATGGAAAAGAAAGAAAAAGAAAAGAAATAACCTTATGATAAATAAAGAACAATAATTGCACAGAAGGCATATTGACAATCACAGTCACAACTGGTCATAACATAATGAATACACATTTAATCATCATTCAGTTGAAGATAATACATCAATGTATAAGATATGAATAATAACACAAGTATAGTGTCTGTGATTGTTCTATTGTCACATTTCATCAATATAGGAATACAGAGTGCAAAAAAGAAGAATAAATGCATATAATAATAACAAAAATAGTATTAGAAAAAATTAGAAAATATTAGAAAATATATATAATAGTAAATGAATTAAATTGAATAATTGAGTAATTCATATGCATATCACTGTATAATATCTGTATACCGAAGATATGGGCAAAATATTGATTGCAACAGACATAAGACATTAATATTTAAGATACTACAACAATATTAATTGAGATAAGATTATCAAAACATTCAATCAAATAATAGTAAATGTAATAAATCATTACAAGAACAAGATGGCAACGAGTTATAGTGATGAATTTTTAGATATTTACAGAAAATCGGAAAGGTCCCAATCAATATTCATACCTTGAGGCACCCTGATCTTTAATGTGAAGATCCAGAATGCCTCACATTGATCCAACCTTTGGACTCTATTACCCCCGATAGGTAGTGAAGAGATCAATTCTATACCTTGAAATCTAAAATTATGTAAACCACCATGGGGACAATGGGTAAAGTGTTTGGGAACGGGATGATTAAGATCCCCCTTGGATATCAACCGCAAGTATTCCATAATGCGGACTTTCAAGTTCCTGCAGCCGGTCGTATCAGCCGATCATGATAATAGGTTGCCAACCCAAAGAAAGTCCCTGACCTTACACTCCCAGGCAAGGGCACTGAAAGCAAGTCTAGCTCTTCCTTTACTCCCTGATGGAGTAAGGGGAATAGTCTCCCACACCGCTCCCCTGAGGGAGGACCACAAAACCTGCCAAAGCCCTGGCAGCTTTCTGGGACCGACTAGCCTCACTCATAGGTGGTGAGGCACTACTAAATACAGGAAGTACTGCGCACTAAATAGCTCCAATAGGCACCACCCATGCGTCACTGTAATTGGACACAGAAGTAGAGTGGAGCAAAGGTGCACTGCAACTGGAAAAATTCTTTGAAAAAATATATCACGGGCAAACTCCAAAATAAAATAGAGGTTATTTAATAAATGCATGACAGCACAGTCAATGCAGGGCTTAAGGCGGAAGATACATAAAAACAACAAGAACTTTATTAACAAAAAAAACTCCAAACAACAATTGATAATAAAAGATTAAAAGACTAACTGAAAAAGTATCAAATATAAATAAAAAATTGAAAAGAAAGAAAAAGAAAAGAAATAACCTTATGATGAATAAAGAACAATAATTGCACAGAAGGCATATTGACAATCACAGTCACAACTGGTCATAACATAATGAATACACATTTAATCATTATTCAGTTGAAGATAATACATCAATGTATAATATATGAATAATAACACAAGTATAGTGTCTGTGATTGTTCTATTGTCACATTTCATCAATATATGAATACAGAGTGCAAAAAAGAAGAATAAATGCATATAATAATAACAAAAATAGTATTAGAAAAAATTAGAAAATATTAGAAAATATATATAATAGTAAATGAATTAAATTGAATAATTGAGTAATTCATATGCATATCACTGTATAATATCTATATACTGAAGATATGGGCAAAATATTGATTGAAACAGACATAAGACATTAATATTTAAGATACTACAACAATATTAATTGAGATAAGATTATCAAAACATTCAATCAAATAATAGTAAATGTAATAAATCATTACAAGAACAAGATGGCAACGAGTTATAGTGATGAATTTTTAGATATTTACAGAAAATCGGAAAGGTCCCAATCAATATTCATACCTTGAGGCACCCTGGTCTTTAATGTGAAGATCCAGAATGCCTCACGTTGATCCAACCTTTGGACTCTATTACCCCCCCTAGGTAGTGAAGAGATCAATTCTATACCTTGAAATCTAAAATTATGTAAACCACCATGGGGACAATGGGTAAAGTGTTTGGGAACGGGATGATTAAGATCCCCCTTGGATATCAACCGCAAGTATTCCATAATGCAGACTTTCAAGTTCCTGCAGCCGGTCGTATCAGCCGATCATGATAATAGGTTGCCAACCCAAAGGAAGTCCCTGACCTTACACTACCAGGCAAGGGCACTGAAAGCAAGTCTAGCTCTTCCCTTACTCACTGATGGAGTAAGGGGAATAGTCTCCCACACCGCTCCCCTGAGGGAGGGCCACAAAACCGGCCAGAGCCCTGGCAGTTTGCTGGGACTGACTAGCCTCACTCATAGGTGGTGAGGCACTACTAAATACAGGTTCTGCGCACTAAATAGCTCCAATAGGCACCAATGTGTGTCACTGTAATTGGACACAGAGCCTGATGACACTATCTTCACTGAATACTACACAGCACATGGTTGTGGGCGAAAAACCCCATGATTACTCCTGGCAACCTGCACTTACCAGGAATTATTGCACAGGAGGAGAAAGAACTATAACTCCAAAACTACACCTGGTTACACTTACATATGTAGCCCCGGTAAGGAATGGGGGCTATATATCTTTCTCCTACTGGTGTAAGTCCTGTTAAGGGCAGGCCGCCAGTAGTTATCATGGGTTTTCCCCCCGCTTCAAGCCCTGCCTTGAGTGATGGAGGCAGGCCCCTGACTCTGTGTGCAGGCCTGAGACAGAGGGGAGGGTCTGCTGGCATCATGAGGGGTGAGGCTGTCTAAACTTAGTCCTGCCTGCTCCTGAAAGAGACAAGAGTGAAGTTCTGGTCTGGGTTGGAGTAAGACCTAGTAGTGCTGCTCTGTTCTGTCCTGGGATCAGAGAATACCGGAGTGTCTGACCTGAGAGGTTATGCTTAGAGGGACAACTATGCTTTGAGGAGAAACTCAGGAAAAAACAACAAAAGGTTCCCCCCTGAATGCACTCAGATCGACCTAATTGATATGATGTAAGGAATTAAAATAATTTAATATATCAGCAATCAATAAAATAGTAGTTGTACAGAGGGGTGTGTGATCACCTGATGTACGTTTCGCGTGATTGCACGCTTTCTCAAAGGTCTTTATTATATTACTATTGAGACATTTTCCTTATTATATAAGTTTATGCCTAATAAAGTACTCCTAGTTATGAGGCTATAACTTGATACGGTCTGCGAACCGTGCCTCAGGGCTATACAATTGCACACTTTGTGCTAGCCCTTATCCCAGGATTCTATACTCTCGCTAGCTGTCTTTTTTACCCTACCATGCTGACCATACAGATCCAACTGTGAGTGCTGGTTGCCTCCAGGCTGCCTCCATCAACACTGCTGTGGAGAGAACTCCCCTTCCTCTCAATTGGATAAGTATCAGCTCCTATACCCACTCCAATACACAACATTTTCAAAATATTCTGGCTGCAGTTTTCCTCCCTGATCCTGAAGGCTAACAGATTGTCTTCCATGATTTTTTTTTACACATTGAAGTGAGTGCATGTCCTGGCGGCCTCTCTTGTTGTTTTTTAATCAATTTGAATTTTTATACAGTATTATGCTATGGAGCTGGCGCTTCTTCTTCTGTTTTTTTCTTAGATTTCCATGATCTGGCTAGATCATTACAGAAGCTTGCCTACTCCACACTGTGACTGGAACATTTATATCTAGACTTTGATTTCATTTTTTCATCCATCTTGGACTTACAATTTGTTCTATACCTTTTTATTGTACACTGAACACTTAAGGTTTAAATATTTATTTTTTTCCTTTTGGTTTGTTCTAATTGTGGTTATATATATTTTATTATTTTTTCATTTTTTCACTTTTTCACATTTACATCACAATTTTTACATTATTTACTCTTATAGAACGCACTTAATTCATACACTGTTAGCGCTACTTGTTGTTTTTGTATATATATATATATATATATATATATATATATATATATATACAGTATAAAATGCTAAGAAAAAGAAAGAATAATCAGCGCTCCTTTAAGTAATGTGAATATGAAAAAATTACTAAAGTGTCGTGCTCGTGAATAAATGCAAATGTGTGCAAATAATTAAGTAGAAAAATACAATATTAATTGTTATCAGTGGCTGAAGCACTTGTGAGACTGAATATGCTTTATGATGAAGTATAGTCTAGCCACACAGCTGGTTCCATTAAGGTTTGGGTGTGGATTTTAGTCAGTGGGACCTATGCACTAAGCTCCGTTAATTAGCGCTGAAATGGGTTACATCGCTCGGCCGCAAAAGGCTGAAGCCATAAGCGCTATTCACTAAGGCTGTTTGGCGCGTTTACGGCCTGCCTTGCCCAAAAGGGCCATATCGCGTGATCACCTTCTTCCCCCCTGATATCGTGCTTAAAGTTAGATAGCACGATAACTATTATAAACAAAGCAGCCTGTAAGAACTGCATGGAAACGCTGTGTCTCAATGCACGGCTCTTACAGGCGATCGTGCTGTCCAAATATGATTTTTAATACTAGTGTACATGAGTAGGGGGTCTCCTGAGCTGAACCGCATTGGTTTCAGGTCCGAGAACCCCCTACTTCAGGCGATATAGGCCCCATTATGGGGTGCCGGTATCCCCTGCAGAATTTAAATGTCCTGGTCACGTGACGCGGGAGCTTTAAAGTGCAGGGGATACCGGCACCCAATAACGGGGCCTGTATCTCCTGAAGTAGGTGGTCCTCGGACCTGAAACCAAAGCGGTTCAGCTCAGGAGACCCCCTGCACATCTACACTAGTATTAAAACACACATAACAATAAATAATAATTCATAACCGTAGCAGATAGCCGCTATGGTAATGAAGCTGCATTAATGTACATTTTAATAATAGTGTGCGGGAGCAGGGGGTCCCCTGAGCTGAACCGCATTGATTTCTGCCTCAGAGACCCCCTGCTTCTCGAGTTACAGGCCCCGATATGGGGCATCGGTGCCAGTGTCGGCGCCATCTTTATAGCGTAAAAGACGCGACGCGGACTTAATAAATATGGTGTCGGCATTGGCATCCGATGCCCCTTACCGGGGCCTGTAACTCGGGAAGCAGGGGGTCCCTAAGCCACAAATCAATGCGGTTCAGCTCAAGTAGACCATGTGACAGAGGCTTTGGGGAGAACGGATGTGACGTCATTTAAAGCCTGTCACATGGTACTTGAGCCAATCAGAGTTGGGATCTATTTCCCACGCTCTGATTGGCTACCGTACCATGTGAGGCCGGCCATCTTTCTTTTCATGACGTCATCTTAAAGGCATTTGAAGCACAGCCATTCTGATTGGCTGTGCTTTCATTGCCTTTAAATGACGTCATCAATTTTTTTTTTGGTCGGCCAAAGCACATGGTTTTCACGACCAAATCAGGACCGTGAGAACCATATGACGAAAATGTGACATCATAGGCCTATAAAAGCCTATGTCGTCTCATTTTGAAGCTAGACGGCGAGGAGGAAAGACCTCCTATGGAAGAAAGAAGATCAGGGCGTGGCGGATGAAGATAAGAAGACCCGGAAGAAGACAGAAGAAGACGGAGAAGACCCCCACTATGGATTACAAATAGAAGAAAGAAGATACAGACACTTGTGGATTGTAAGGGTTTATTTTTTTATGGTTACCTGGTTCCTGTTGTTGTATTACCTGTTCGAGAGCTTCCGGTTCCCCTTGATTTCGGTGAGTGGTTCATCTAATGGTAAGTAAACAAAATAAATGTATTTTATTTTTATCTTACAGGTTTTTTTTAATTTTTTTCATGACGTCCATTGTTTTTATGTCCATTTATTTTCCCTGAATTTATGTATGTCACTATGGATATACATGCGTACAGGACAAGTCAGTGGTTGTATTGTATGTTGATTTTTAATGTGATTCAATTGTTTTTGATGCTCTTTTATTGCACCTGTATTTATGTCTGTAAACTATAGATGGACATACATACACGTATAATAAAAACTTGTTGGCTTGCCTTGTTTGGATGTTTTTTGGAATTGCAATTTGCTGCTTTGTGTAAAAATGTGTTTCTAATGTACATTTCATTTTTTCAAATGTTTATTTGAAGGCTGTTTGCTATAGATTATTTTATTGGCTTATTTTTGGAAGATAGATTTAGTGTGATGGTTACTTTGACATAGATTATTTTTCACAATGGTTTGTTTGTAGGATTTGAATTGTGTAATTGATTTGGATTGTAATTGATTGGTGATTGGATTAATTGATGGTGATTTAATTGTGTTGATGCTTTGTTTTTCTTTAATGATTGTATTTGTATCTTGTTTGGATTAGTGTATTTGATTTGGAGCATTGGTTGACATAGTATACATGATGCACAGATTAATTGTATCATGTACACATTGTCAAATTGAGTGTTTGTATTTGATTTCTTAGATATTGATTTTGCTTGGTGCTGTTTGATATTGGGAGAGATTTGTATTTGGCCATGTACAGTATTTATTTGTATATTGGTTAATCATGCATATACAGTATATATATATATATATATATATATATATATATATATATATATATATATATATATATATATATATATATGTATGTATGTATGTATGTATCTATATATATTCTGCACTATCGCAACTGGACTAACACGACTATTTTCTGCTATATATATATACATGATGAAGCCACTGTACAAATAAATGGGTGAAGCGTGGGTATCCGGTCAGGGTGGTTTAACCCCTTAATGACTGTAGCGGTTAATAACCGCTAATGTCATTAAGGGGTTAGGGGACATTAGTTTGGCTCTTTTTCTTATTGTGTATTTTTTTCAGCACCTCAGTGTATGGACGGGGAGGAAGATGCAGATGGCCTTCATCGTGGGTGCCGGACAAGGGTGAGTACAAAATGTATTTATTTTGATTAATGTATATAGACACCAGAATCGGGGATTATTAAAGAAATTTTATATGTAAGTTACTAATTTTATTATTTGTTGCTAATACAATATCTATCTCTCATCTTGGTGCGCTTTTGTGTTTTTTCTTGTTTTGAGTACAAAATGTATTTATTTTGATTAATGTATATTTAATGAGCAAATGCATTATTATCCATATGTGGATAATATTAATTTTGCCCATTACTGTAGTGTATGTGTTAGGGGACGGGAGTATTGTTAATTGTTTGGGGGCACACCATTGGTACCGCAGGCCTGCGGACGGCCGCGGGGACCCCCGGACGCCCTTGGGGACCCCCGTACACCCGCGGACCCCAGGGGACCCCCGTAGTCCCTCGGGGATCACATGGGCATCCCCGTGGGCCTGTTGTATGGATGGTGTGCCTGAAAAAATGTAAACAAAGAAATTTTTTCTAAGTCCAGCTTCTTTTGCGCCTGCCATTAGCTGGCACGTTTGTTTGGCGCGTTTTTTAAGGCCGATTCACTTAGCGCTGCTTAGTGAATCTTTAGTACTGGCAAAAAGCAGCGCAATAGCCTGATCGTGCGCATTTGGCACCGAGGGCTGAAAAAAGCCCTTTAAAGACCGATAAAGCGCAGTTATCACTGCTTAGTGAATCTCACTGCAGCCTTATCGGTCTTAAAGGGTACTTTGCGCTCTTAAAGCCACTTAACGGAGCTTAGTGAATCGGTCCCAATGTATGATAGTATAGAGTTTTATCCAGCTGCACAGCTGGTCTAAATTGGGTTCAGGGGTGTGTATGTTAAGGGAATGCCAGATAGGCTTCATAAAAAGGTGAGTTTTCAGGGAGCTTTTAAAAGTCTGAAAGCTGGAGGAGAGTCTGAAGATTCGTGTTATGGAATTCCAGAAAGTGTGCAGCATGGGTGACATCTTGTACGTTGGAGTGAGAGGAAGTAATAAGGCAGAACGTGAAACGGTGGCTATGGGCAGAGCGGAGGGGGAATTTAGAGTAGCATTTGGTGACTGAGATATTAAGGGGGGCAGCATCATTGAGATCATAGTCAAAGCCGGCATTTAGATTTTTGGTCTATAGCCTCTCAGCTGTCAGCTGTTCTAGACTGAAGCATGTGATTTCCCTAGCCTATAACAAGGCACCTCACTGTTTCCTTCTTGCTTCACAACATTCACCTATTAGCTAGCCGTGTTGCTCACTACTGCTGTTTACCCTACTGCTGACTTCGGCTTGCCTCATAACCTTCCTGCCTTCTTCCTGACCTGTACTTCTGCATGTGACCGGACTATGAACCTTTGCTGCCTGCCCTGGACGTCTGTGTGTCACCAGACTACAGACCTTTGCTATCTATGCCAGTGTACCAACTGGGAAATTGAGTGTGGCTGTCCACTTGGGACCTACCATTGAGAAAAACCCCTAAGAAACATACTCCTAAATGTTTCGAACCATTTTTAATTACTCAGAAGATCAACCCTCTGGCTTGTCATCTTAAACTACCGGCCTCCTGGAAAATAACCCTCTATTGTCTGTTTCTTTGCTCAAACCCACTGTTGCCAACTAATTTTCAAATCATGTCCGGAGCCTCCAAAATCCCTGTACAGATCCAATGACAACCTGAATTTTCCATGCAGGAAATCTGCAATGCCTAGAGAATTGGCTGGCAGTTGTTCTACTTGGTGGACTGGATGGGTTACAGCCTGGAAGAACGCTCTTGGGAACCAGCCACCCAAGTGCATGCCCCGCGCTTGATCTGACAGTTCCTTGCCAGGTATCCACAAACACCATCTCGTGCATTTATTCATAGAGGGGCACGGGGGGGGGGGAGGGACTGTCAGGGATTAACTAGTAAGGACTACTTACTGGTCTACAACCTCTCAGTTGTTCTGAACGGAAGCATGTGATTTCCATGGCCAATAAGAAGGAACCTCACTGTTTCGCACTTGCTTCACAACATTCCTGCTACCCGTTAGCTGCAGTAGCTGTGTTGCTCCCCACTGCGATTTACCCTATTGCTTTTGTGATTACCTGGTACTTCGGCTTGCCTCCTGACCTTCCTGCCTTCTCCATTACCCTGGACTTCTGCTTGTGAACTGACTACAAACCGCTGCCAGCGCTGGACTTCTGCATCACACGAACTAGAAACGTCGCTCCTTGGGACTCTGTCTGCCTTCCGCTCTGATGATCTGGTTTATGGCCTTTTACCTCCGGTGAGCAACACTATTGACTGTCATTTTACTCTCCCTGTGGATTCACAATCAAACCTGATAATGAGAAGCCAGTGTAGGGATTTGCCTAGTCAAGCAGTAGGTGTGGAGTAGTGAGTGAAGTAGATTAATTTGGCAGCAATATTTTTAATGCATTGGAGTGGGGACAGGTGGACGAGGGGGAGGCCAAATAGAAGAACAGTGCAGTATTCAAGATGAATGTGTACATTTGGATTTTAGTTGTGTCAATAGTGAGAAATGGGTGTATGTTGGTGAAATTCTAGAGTTGGAGTCTGTAAAGCTACTTAGACTTTGCAAATGCTTTTCAAATGGTGCCACATTAGAAGTTATTGTATTAAATAAAAAAATTGAGTCTGAAAAATATTTGCACCTGGATCGAATATTGGTTGAAGCATAGGCAGCAGAGAATTGTTATAAATGTAATAAATTGAACCTTTCCAGTTTAGGCTAAAGTTGTAAGTGGGGTACCTCAAGATTTGGTTCTGGGACCATTGATTTTTAAGTCTATTTGTAACATTGAGATTAGCTTAGACAGCATAGTCTCCATCTTTGCTAAATTATGTAAGGTTGTAAAATTAGAGCAGGATGTAATTTCTCTATAGAAGAATAAAATGGACATGTGGGCATGTACATGGCAGATGAGGTTTAATACTAATAAATGTAAGGTTATGCATGTAAATGTAATGGGACAAAATTACTGTAGATCATTCCTTGATGGAGAAGGATTGAGTTTGTAGACAGCAGCCTTAGGAATATTGCTCAATGTCAGGCAGTAGCTGTAAAGGCAAAAAAAGGATCTTATCTTTAAATGCATACTTTGCCACTGTATAAATCGTTAGTAAAACTACACCTTGAATACTAATACAGTTTTGGGTACCATGCCATAAAAAATACATTATGTAATGAGAAAGTACAGAGAAGAGATACAAATTTAAAAAAAAGGATGGAAGGTCTGACTTATGAGGAAAGTCTTGCTAAATCAGATTTGTTTGCAATAGAAAAGAGGCATCTAATATGGGATATAATAACTATTTACAAATATATTCAGGGCCAAGACAATGAACTTTCAATTGAACTATTCAACTCAAGGATAGTCCAAAAAAACAGGGTCATCCCTTGATATTGGAGGACATCTCTTTTCAGCAAGGGCAGATAAATGTGGCATTTACAATATGACCAAGTGAGACTGTTATGATAAATACAACAAATATCTTTAATAAATGGTTAGAAGCAAAATTAAAAAAGATAAGCACTCAACAACCTCAGATATTTTTTCACAGGTGCCTGTTGCTCCAGTTAAAAGAGGAAATTAGCAACAGAAAAGAAGAAGAGGAAGATTATGACAAAGGTCTGAACGTGGGACCGAAATGTCAATACATTTTAATGAAGAAAGGAAATGCATACAGCGATATTCCAATAAAGTAAACAAAGGCAGGATGTTGATAAAGGCAGAAATCTGAGTGCCATTACTGGGGTCAGTTAATCATTATTTTTTTCTCTTTATGAGACATAATTGGATAATAATTCCCCGGGGCTTTTTGGTTTTCCTTCTTTTGGATCAATATAAAGACAAATATAGGATGAGTATCTCTTCGGCTAAAATTAACATAGCCCTTTTTTTTTATTTCATCTACTATATAACTATGATTATCTCAGGGTCTTTTAAGGGATTGACAGACACTGTATATGATTCACCAGATTATATTTTTAACATTTCTACATTTAGTTCCTGTGAGACATGTCAGAAATTTGATTATATTTACCGTTGATTAAACCTGTTTGACTGACGCAATAATTAGCTTTTACAAGAATGTGTAATTTATTGCATGAGACTTGATTGCAGTCTTATGTCTTTGACTTGCTGACATTTTGATTCTACATATCTTAAAAACATTCTTATGTTTTCAATGTTGTAATATGCATATTTATCACAAATAAATATCTCCTTAGGGAATGCCATTTTACCAAATATAATATTATTACTAAAATGTTTGCCAGAAGTACCCATTATCACATTGCAGGACTCTGTGACTAGAGTACTGTATATGAAATCACTGACATACAGATGTAGAATAGGTTAATGCTCCTACTGTAGTAAAAACACAACATTTTCCCATGACAATGCAAAATATCAAAGAATTTTAATAATATACAATATCACAACATACTGTATGCCATCATAACGCACCAGAGGGAGCAATAAAGACTGCTACTTCTGTAAACTGAATAATTGTTGGAAATGAATTATGTTACTCGCGAGACTGGAAATTTGGTGAGCTTCTGACTTTTATTACCCAGTGAGATGTTCAAATCATTCTCTAGCAAATGCGAATTGATAGAATTTTGGCTTCTTACAGTATGTGATTAGTTTACAAATTCATCAGAATTGATCCCTAAAAAAAACTTTCAGTGAAAGGTATTTAGTCTTTTTCTTTTACTACAGTATATGCACAATTTTTTTTTTATAAAAAAGCTTAGTATAGTACCATATAGTACAGAAGTGCTACAGAAAACGCTGTATTAAAATCATATTTACATTTTTGTGCATGCATTCCAAAATCATGTAGTACAAACTTTTATAAAATGTGTGTTGCATGTCGTTATGTGACTTCATTCATTCATACCCCGGTATGGGGTGCCAATATCTCTCTGCATTGTTTAAATCTCAAGGTCACGTGGGCCATGACACGGGACACTTAAACATGGTGGAGACACCAGCACCCCATAATGGGACCTGTTACTCCGAAAGCAGGGGGTCCCTGGATCTTAAATTAATGTGGTTCAGCTACGGAGACACCCTGCTTCTATACTGTCTTGTTAAAATAAAAGCATCGCTATTGCCTGTTAGAGGTGCGCAGGGTGAGTGACTGATTCTGTCTACTCTCACTGCACATCTCTTACAGACTAATGCCACCCGGAAGGATTCACACAGCGGGAGTTCCATTCAGAAGTAGAGACCCCCGCAGTGTTAATACTGATCGGCCATTAGTCTGCATGCTCGGACTGTTCCCCTGGTGGAATTTGTGTCGACTGCACAACCAACCATGACACTAGATCTGTACCGTATTAGCAAAATGTTAAAAAGGGACTCCTGATTCGCTGATAGAACAAACTGACCAGCAATTGGCATATATCTCAAGTGTAATATAAAAGTATGACATACTGCTAATTGCATTTGTAAATGTTGTAGCTCTTTATACTTTTTATGGGACATGAAGCAAACAGTAGACCATCCAGCTTTCCCTGTCTTTCTTTCAGACCTATTTTAAGCTTTGTGTTTACTTACACAAATCTTCAGTCATCATAATGGCAGAAACCAAAGATCATGAGTGATGTACTTTAGAAGCAAAAAGGCTGTAATGAGCACAGAACTGAAGGTAGGAGGCAATTTTGCCCACTCTTAGACCTTTGCCTGAAAAGTGTCCTAATTAACTTGACAGCAGTTTGGCAAGAAGCAATTGAGATTTAATCACTCCCTCAATAGGCTTCTAACTTAATATTTTTCTGCGTGAAAAATTCTGCTACAGTGACTCATGAAACATACTATATGATTCAAAATATTTAATTATTTGAAAATGAATACAAATTTATGTGAATGCAAATGTACAAACATATACAGTATATTGTATTTGCTCACCACTATTACCCTTTAAAAAATATTGTAAAGCAAAGCATATTTTCACACAAGTACCAGTGCAATAGAGGGCTCCTAAAAGAATCCTTTGGAAGCTGTACATTGGGCTACACACATATATGTAACTGAGGAACAAACACAATAAATAAAAAGAAAGACCTTAAACAGATTTATGCCCAGATTTACCGAGCTCCAGTAACTCAGAACTTATAATGTACTGTTACTATAATCAGTAACAGAGGTTATGTTACTTGAAGTTAACACAAATCCAGAAACCTAATGATATGCAAAAACAAAAAGAGTAAGTAAACGTTTTATTTAATTTATTTATGCTGGCTGGTTACTGTTTGATTTTATAATGGACAAATGCACTAGTATCCATATGTGGATAATTGTAATTTTGCCCATTACTATACTGTATGTATTGGGGATGGGGGCTGTTGTTGGGGGAGAGGAGGTGGGTATTAGTGTTGTTGTGTTTTTTAATGTTTATTGTGGGTAGCGAGGATGGGTGAAGTTGGTATTTGGCCCTTGGTGGGTGTTTATACCTACCTGGTGGGTAGCGGGAGGGGTTAAACCCTTAAATAACCTTTACTGGATTAACCGCAAAGGTAATGAAGGGGTTAAATCCATCCACAAACCCCCTTAAGGTCTAAACACCCACCAAGGGCCAAATACCACCTTCATCCACCCCCGCTACCCACAATTAATAGGGCACTGGTAGTTAACCCCTTCTTTGCCTTAGCGGTTTGCCGCTAAGGTAATGAAGTTGCCTGTAAATGCATTTTTATTGCATGTGATTCATGCCGGGGATCTACGGTGTTTAAATTTATGGGTATCAGCTCCGGAGTCTCCCAGCATCAATACGATGCGGGAAAAGAGCTTTTTTTTCTGTCCTCTCTCGTCGCTTTCTCTGCAGCTTTTCCCCAGCCTAACACCAACTTTTCCTGGCGTGAGTATTTTGGGAGAAAATTGCCATTCTAGAGCCACGATTTGCCTTGATAAGCTAATCGAGGCAACTAGAATTGCACTACTTTCCAAACCTGCCGATAAGTCGCTTATCGCCCGCTCCCCCGCGATGTGTTTTGGTCGGCAAAAAAAAATGGGCGATTTCATGAATTTATCGCCCACTTATCGAGGCTTTCTGAATAGCAATAGGCATTTTGGCTGAAAAGACCTCGATAAGTGGGTTATCGAGGCTACAAGAATAGGCCCCTTAGAGTTTAGACATAATAGCAAAAATAGTGATTACATTAGAGGTTTAGCACTGTGCCATCTCTATTGGAACTGCGTCCCAATTTAGGGACAAATTAATTCATTGAATGGAAGTTAATGAAGGATTTGGTGTCCTAACTTGTCCTGTCGCTTGATGAATCTTCTTTTTAAAGTTACTGTACTGTAGATGCTATACGGTGTTAGCAGCTGGTCTAAAAATATAATAATAAGGTCTTAAATTAGGGCTACACGTAATGTTTACGCCTTTCATAATGATACATCTGTGTGTAGTAATTACTTCTTACACCCTTAAACATATTACTTTTGGGAGACTGACCTTTGTCCGTCACAACTGAGCCAGGTGAAAGCTTCGCAGCACAATTTATTAAAAAAATGTTTTACCAGAAAGTAACAATGGGAAAAAAAGATTACCTGCTGCACACTATAAGATCAGAGTACTTTCATAATTACCGGTGCTCTTGTGCTGAGGGGTAGCCGGCTGGAGACCCAAATAGTATCAGGAAACAAGAATGAAACAAGACATTTCGGATTTTCTAATGCTGAATTTAATGAGCCAAAAAGATGAAGTTTCGACCTAAAATAGTCTTTTTCAAGTGATTAACATTGCACTATAGCATAAAAATACCTTCATAAAAGTATATATTTTCGATGGGTACACATTACAAGGTATATAGACCTGGGTAATCTGTTTTCACAAAAATATATTTCTAGCGAAGAATCTTTATTGAAAACTGGGGTCTTCAGATTTTTTCCCATAAATGTACACTAATTTCAGATTTTGACTATATGAAAAAAATCACTGGCACTCCAATAGAAATTCAATAATGAATAGGTGCATGTCCCATATAAATAATAAAAGTATACATTACCGCATAGCAGCAAAAAGGAGACAGCACTCAGGTTAATGAAAATGAATGTATTAAATATAGCACATAACTCCAACGTTTCGATCCCACAGGGGGATCATCCTCAGGGTGGCATGCAAAATAATTTGCATGCCAAATGTAGTTACCTATGGGGCCATGTCATTTTCCCATTTTTAGTAATAACATTTTTAGACAGTGATTTTTGACAGTGTTTTTGTGTACCCTTACAAACGGCTCAGTATATCAAAAGTTACATTTGAAATTTGTGTTGGTCCCATGCATTTTTGGTCATGAGACCTCACCAAACTAATTAGTATACAGAAATGCAGTATGTAACATGACTATTCAAATGTTGCCTGGATGAGTCATACTGTAGGACACTGGAATAGCACAATTTTAAATATGACATTTTGTTTCATTTAAGAATATTTGCAGTTTATTTTTGCTTAATTAAGGTTTTACATGAGAAAGGGGTTGTGGGTCAAAATGTAGCATTAGACAAATTTGGACGCACCTCTATTTTCTTTTGTCATTATAACACACCAAGTAACAACTTACATTTTCTGACAAAATAGAGGAATCCTGGGATGGGTCACTTTAAACTTTTATATAAAAGTGACTACAGTATGTTGGTTGTTCCTTTTGTCCTTATAACATATCAAATTAAAAATGTTGTGAGATGCTTCTAAGCCAGGGTGTGGGTGCTTTTTGACCCCACCTACCAAGCATAATTTTATTCTTACAAATAAAAGGGTTAATGTTAAATGACACAGGATACTAGCATATCTGTGGGAAGAAAAAATGTGCCTACTGTATGAGGTCCTGTGCAATAGAAATGCTGAAATACAGTGTACATGCCAACATGTGTTTTGGAGTAAGATTTCCACAATACACCTTTCAGCAGGAAACACACCGAGACCAATTTAGAATAGACTAAAGTAATTCTAGCAGCAGCGTTTAGAATAGATTGTACAGGAGACAGGAAAGCCAGACATTAGAAGGTTACAATAGTTGAAACAGGAGAGAATGAGGGCCTGCGTTGGAGTTTTAGCAGTAGAGTGACAAAGGAACGGGTGTATTTTTGCAATGTTACAGTAGAAAAAAATACAGGTTTTCGTTACATTGTGAATGTAAGAGGAGAATGTGAGGCAGGAATCAAATGAGACACCTACAGTATGCAGCGTGCATGTGATAATGGATGTATGATAGTTTTCCCAACAGTTATGTTGAAGGGGGCAGACTTGGGAGGAGCTCTGTCTTTGTTAGGTTTGAGTCAGCGGAGGGCCATCCAGGATGATATAGCAAATAGAGACATCCAGAGACTTTGGTCTGTACAGGAAGTGTGAAGGAGAAGAGGGTGATCCACAGTATCAAAGGCTACAGAAAGTTTGGTACACACAGGTACACATAAAGTGAACATACTAGGTGCTCGAGAAGTGTAAATAAGTTGCTGCAAATGGCCAAGTTCAATGAATAAATTGTAGGTCTTAGGCAAAGCTCACCAGGTGGTAACAGTCTCTCTCAGCAATTGGCTCCCCCGGAGCACTATAATGATTGTATAGAGGGACTCACCCAGATATAGCCGTCGATGCCGTGCCTGTAGAAAATCTTCCTGTTACGTAGCACCGCCAACCCTCGAACGACTCATCCGTCGTGATGGGTTGTCTATGACCGGCGGTGTGATGGCGTGCGACCGGAAATGATGAGTACAAGCAGGAACACCTCTTAGAGGGAAAAGACGCGATGCACCGCCGTGCAAACAGAAAGAAGGCTGGTCACGTGACTCAAAAATACTTTATTGCAACGAGTGTAGAGCTAACAGATCCTTTGATGCGTTTCAGCCGATTGGCCTTTGACAAAAGCCAATCGGCTGAAACGCGTCAAAGGATCTGTTAGCTCTACACTCGTTGCAATAAAGTTTTTTTGAGTCACGTGACCAGCCTTCGTTCTGTTTCCACGGCGGTGCATCGCGTCTTTTCCCTCTACGAGGTGTTCCTGCTTATACAGAAAGTTTGAGTAATAAGAACAGAGTGTAATTAACATTGATTTTGGTAGCATGAAGATCATTAGTTATGTTGATGAGTTTCAGTGGAGTAAGTAGAACTGAGGCCAGATTGTAGAGGATCTAGGAAAGAATAGGAGGTAAGAATATAGAGCAACAGAGAAAATACAAGCCGTTCAAAAAGTTTAGAGGCAAAAGGCCAGAAGGATACAGGGTGATAATTAGAGAGACAGATTGGGTCAAGATCTTGCATTCCATACTGCACAGGAAAAGGGCAGCAAAGGGAGAAGTGTAATAGGGATAGGGTTGGGGTAATCAGCTGTGGATGGGAAAAGGAGACTTTGGGGTAAGATGTGGGATGTAATTTTATTGGTATTCTATAGGGCCACAATTAGGAGATATATCTCCACAGAGTAGGAGTAATAGTATGGAGAGGAAGAGGGAGTAGGGGAGGGAGTTGCTGGATTTTTTTGAAGGTTGGTGATGTGAGAAGCAAATGGAGTTGATGGCGGCAAAATTAGGGAGATGACAGTAGAGAATGGAAATTAAGGAGTATTTAGAGGAGAAAGTGTGGGAGCTACGAGTAGAGACAAAGGTTCAAGTGGGAGAGTGGAGGTAAATAAGGGGGATTAAGGTAACAATAGATCAGCATGAGTGGGCTGACATAATTACTTAGCATGAAGCTGTAATGTTCCCAGTGCAGCGTGTTGGCAGGTGCTATGTAAAAATGGCAGCGACTGGTAGCAAATGGCACGCACCCTTTGATCGCCATTTGGCTACCACAAAAGGTTTGCTGCCTTCAGCATGGCTAGGGTATTAAAAGAGATGCTTGAGATGGAATGAGATTTTGCAGGACTTTAATTTTGCTATAACTTCCAGAGAGCAATAAACCTGCTAACTGAGAGGATGGCGATATCCAGCAGTCTGTTTGTCTTTCCTGTGCCTTTTAACCCTTTGTACACAGGTTGGCTAGTCCTACACATAGGGGGTGAAAAACTTGGGACTCTTGTCTCAAGGCATGCCACTTTAGGCAGGACCAGAGAAAGAGGCTGGAGCTGGAATGAGATGTACTTTTTTTTTCATTGCAATACCCACAATACCTTTGTGTCTGGACATAGCAGCAGAAGATGTACTAGTTCCAGAAAGAGTTAACTTAAGCTTACCCTCGTTTAACTTTTAGCCACGTACTTAGAGGACCCTGGCTTACAAAAGGATCAGACTCTGCTCTAGACATCCTGCCTCTCACAGATTATCAAATAATGCAGTATAAACAAAATTTACAATAAAAAAATCTTTACATTTTCAATTGAATAAAAGGTAAATCACCAAAAACAAAACTGTACATCAAGAGTATCTTGATAGATAGAATACACTGGGGCTTATTCTCTAATGAGTGAGATCACAGTTTAAAGTGATCTCGCACAGAAAGCCTTGAGAAAGCACCTAAGCGAAACGGCCGTTAGGGGCTGCTGCTAATTACCCCATGGGCATTCACCTGGAGCATTACATGGACTCCATTATGGATTGAGCTTACTGTTTTCATATGTACACTGCATTGGGTGCATATGTAGGAGCTTCTTTGAGAGACCTTTTGCAAACGCAAGTATTATACTTTGTTATTGCTAGTGTATGGGTCTCTTATCTCCACACCATTCATGCAGGAGTATCACACAAGCACTCCAGTGTTTTGTTGTGTGTTTCGTGTTTATTGCTACTAAGCATAAACCTTTGACCTACATACCCACCCACAATATGATAGTTGGTGAGCTTGTTGTGTATATCTAGCACGCATTGTGCATCCCATTGCAGTGACCCTATGAATATATGCATTTATCTAAACATACTTACCTGATTGGTCATTAATATAGATATCAATTGTAGATTGGTCGTGGGAGGGGGGAGTTTACTTACGAACTCTCTTCCTCCTAGTTGGCTCACACTCCTATTTTTGTCAGGCATCTCTGCCTTACCCCCTTTTTTAAGGTTGACTACCCAAGCTTCATTTATTGTAGCTTGGCCCTTTGGGGTATTTTTAACACCCTGTGTTTGCTACATTTTGGTACTATTAAAGTGTTTTAATTATTATCATCATATCACCAATTTCATTTGGATATCCTAGCTCTCACCTATATTTATTCACACACACCTCATGTGTCTGAGTGCTGTTTTATAGGGTTTCTCACTGATTCAACCGCCCCTCTGGGACGCTGTTCTGTCAGTATTTTTTGCATTACTCTCTATTCCCTACTGCACCTCTCACATTTTTAATTAGTTATTATTAGGAGTGCTGGTGTTTTGCTTATTTTGTTGTGTCGTACTCAGAGATATACTCTATTCATGTGAATATTGCGCCCCACACCTCATGCCTTTATTAAACGCTCTATTTCATCCTGATCTTCAGCCTCATGCTGACCCTCCTCCCACCATGGTAAAGCACCCATTATAGATGTGATAGGCAATGCAGGCATAACATCATTCATGGAAACCACAGGAGTGACCGCTGACAGGGCCCGATGGGTCAGGGTTTTAATACTAGGGTGAAAATCAGCATGGGGTACGCTGGCTATGTGGGATGGAACGGGCACAATATAGTCCTGAAACTGGGAGACCATTGAGATCTCCTGAGGCAGAGCCATAAAAGTGTCCATAGTCCAGGCAAAGCTCTGTATTCCACGGCCCCTGGAAACACTAGACCCAGCCGCAGCAACAGGTGTAGCATCATGGGAGCTCTGTTCTTCTATTCTCCCCTGGCACTGCAGGGAAAATGAGTCCAAGGACTTGGCACTCACCGGGGAGGTAGCAGCAGCTGTTAAGCCCATCCGGCCGGACGGCTTTGCGGCCTTGTCTTCTCCCGGTGGTGGAGCTGTAATGGGCATTGCGTCACAGACATCAGGGGTGGTACCAGCCTCAGAGTCAGGAACCGGTAGGACGATTACGAACTTGAGAGCGTGGGAAGCCTCAACTGGTACCTCGGAGATTGTAGCACCCTCACTGTCAATTAAACTGGAAACTAACACACCCTCTGCAGGGTCCTCCCTCGTGTAGCGGACCGGGACGGCAGATAGACTGATCACCTCACCGTAGGCAGGTAGGTATTCAGAGAGGATCTTGGGCAGAGGATGGAGCGGCTCTGACGTCACTCCGAGCGGGAGAGCAGAGAACCTCGGCAGAGCATCGGGTATGTTGCTGAAGTTCTCAATCCATACAGCAGAGCCGGAAAGGAAGGTTCCTCTCCGTTCTTCTTGGCATGGAGATTCGACCTCAGATTGGTGACTCACCCCATGGGACACATCTTATTCAAAGCTGCAAAAGTACACGGGCCTATTTGAAGGAATTAGCCTGCACCTATCAGGATTTACACTGGTAGGGCCCAGGAAAAGAATTAGCGGCCGGAGGCTAGGCTACATAATATTAAAACTTTAATATATATCCCTATTGGGTACACACACACATTCAGGTTGGTGCTGGATGAATTAGGGTCACTCCAAATTATCAGTACAGTAGTTTTGTTTGTTATAGAAATCAAGTTTCAAAGATATACTGATTATTTGTTCAACTGTAAAATAATAAAGAACGCGTGATTTTATTATTATTATATATTTGACATACATATGTAACCCGAAAAATTAAATCAGTAAATGACCCACAGTATTCCTTTCTATACACATTTAGCATAAAAGTTGATGCAAACGGTGTTTAAATTATATCTTATTTGTCCCTTTTTAGTAAACACAAAAAAGTGAGTTACACGAGTAGTTACAGCCTGAAAGGGCTGGGTGAAGTTGTGTCACCTCAGAAATTAGATCAATCAATGAGATAGTATTTTGTACACACGTAGCACAGAAGATAATGTTAAATATGTTTATTTTATATATTGCCACTCTTTTTTGGGGAGTAAACAAATCAAAGCCAGTCATTTTAGAAGAAAGAATTAACATGCCCAAATATAGATGGGTTCCCCAAAAAATAGAACAGTCAATGAGGTACCAGTCTAGTTTGAAAGGAACATTTTGATTGATTCCATATTGTACATCAGATCACTAGAGTCATGTATGCCATGTTAGCTTTTGATCTGCATCCTATATTTGCAAGGCTTTTACAGATTAGTGGAGATTATGGGCCCGTGATGATACCAAATTCCACGTAGATTTAATTTGTCTAGAAAATACAGTCCAGATATGTACATGGAGCTGGAGGGCAAAGTTAACATGACCATAAAATGATATTGTACCCACTATCCACGTAACTACGGATATGTGGACAGGTGGTATTGGTCAAACTATGACTGTCCACTGGACACCAGCAATAGCAGCATTTCCATCATCATCATTCTCTCTACTACCACGGGGCTGAAATAAGTTATTTAAGGGCAAACTGCTTTATGTATTGCAGGCTTGACTAAGAAGAATACCGGTGTCAATCTCTTGGATAAACGTAGGAATGTATTGCAAAATGGCTGTTCCCTCTTGGTCTCTGCACAGTATTAATAATTCAGATAATGGAGCAAACATTGTCTCTGCAGAACGACTTGGAGACTTGGAACACATTCTTTGGCTAGCACAATACAACAGCTGCAAATATAATCTGCCACATAATCAACTAAAGCAAGAGGCTGCCACAAGGTGGAATTCCACTCTTTGTATGCTTCAGCGACTTCAGGAGCAGCAACAAGTCATTAGCAGCTACAGCATCCCAAAAGATAAGGAGAGAAAGGACTTATCTTACTCCAGTACCCTGAAAACATGCTTGCAGTTTTGTGTGAATTAGGTAAAACATTTGAAATAGCAACATGAGAAGTGAGTTCAGATACTGCTGGCCTGAGTCAGGTCATACCACTCATTAAACTTCTGGAAAAGCAGAAGGTTTATATGAGAAAAAGGACAGTTTTTGATATATTGAGCTTGTTAAAGACCTAATTTATTTGTTTAGATCTAAGTACTACATTTTGACAACCATGCTTAACCCTTGGCTTAAGCCAAACTCTGTCTGATTTCTTATCATCACACATGCACCTTGTCCTTCTGCTTCTTCTGATAATTCTGTGTCTTCTGCTGTTAGTAAACATACTGTTGCCAATCAGCAATAAGCAACAAAAACACATGAAATAAAACTTTGGAGTATATTAACTGTCAGATAGTGATACAGAACAGAGATGTACGAACTTGTGCAAATTCATTTCTCATGTTTTTTGTTTAGACTTTCAAAAAAGTTAGTGTAGAGTAAATGAGAACATCAGTATTAGGTGATACATTTTTGAAGTGAAACGTTTTTGCCGGAACCAAATCGCCTTTCTACGATAAGGAAGAAGGTTATGGAAGTGACGTCAGTGCTGGCAGATGAGGCCGTTGGTCTGCGCATGCGCAGAAGTGGCCCTCACCAACATTCACCTCCATGCCACAGTCATCCGTGGCAATCAGTAGAAGCGCTGAGGGTCCATATCTGTGAAATGCCCATAGATCTGCAGCTCCATCTGGCAGCACATGCATTTGTGAGCACATATTTGTACGGAGATCCGCCCCCCTCAACGCATGCGCAGAAAGTACAGCTAGACACACACCGGCGCTTGGAACATGCGCAGTAGCCGTCGGCGCTAGGCACATGCGCAGTAGCCATTGGCACTCGGCACATGTGCAGTAGCTGTCAGCACATACGCAGCAGCCTCCGGCACTAGGCACATGCACAGCTTGGGAGACGGACGGATGGACACACACACACACACACACGGACACATACAGACACACCACACAGTCACACACACGAGGAATTCACAGTTATTATAAATATACAAGTGCAACTAGATAGAACAGGGGGGTGGGGTGCAGAGGACGCGCATTCTATGGCCTTGATTAAACCGGCAGCCGGAAGCACGTGCTCCCTCAGGGCGATGCGCCCACCCGAATCCTGCACTACAGGCAGGAGGAATCGGGAGGTGATAGGGAGGCGTGGCCATGACATCATACCAGCGGTTCGCCCTCATTGGCTGAACTGCTCAGTGACGCGGCCGTCACTTTGGGAAATTAATTTCCCAGATCTGCTCAAAAAGCGTGCACTTGGCCGCCTTGTTCACGTGCGCATTTAGTGCGCATTCAGCAGAAACCATGGATTTGTTTTGGTAGCGTGCGACATCGCACGCCCACCCACTTTGTGTATAAGCACGGCCTAAGTCAAACTTCTTTGCATTTTGTTACTGAAATTGGGTTTTGCTTTTTAATTAAAACCATCACCATCACAAATACAATTTCAGTGACAAAAGACAAAGAAGTTTCACATAACATGTGCGTGCTCGGCACACACAATTTTTTTTATTTGGAATAACAAGTGATACTGCTCAGAAAAGCTTTTGAGAGCATCACTAAATATATGTAATAGTTGTCCCATGGACTAGTGAAAAAATGTGTAAAAGCCCTGAAGGGGTTAAATAAACATAAGCTTATGTGAGTAGTGAAAGTAAAATCTGGCTGAAGCCAGTATCATAGTTACCTTACTGAGAGGCAAAATGTGGGTGCACAAATTCCCTTGTGAATATAATAAAACTTACACATATTTCTCTCTGTCGGCTTATACATTCACCTACTCTTCAATAGAGGGTGATGTCCAGACTGACACTGGGGTGTATTATACCTGCACTAATTGGAAAATTGGTAGTAACTGCCATGTTAAGCAGATGAGCCAATAAACCTATCCCTATGACGTTTCAGAGATACTATATTTAAAATGCCCTTAGGCATGAACATTTTTTGCCATACCTATGAACATACCTGAGAAATAAGTAAAATGGCATATTTCAATTATCATATTTGCGTTTTTAAATTAGCTTATTTCATAGGTACTTTGGTGTGTTCATAGTTATATCTCCATGTACTGTTTTGGGAGGTCAATGTCTCCCAAATAAAATAGAAATCCCCACTCTTTCTCTTTACTCTCCAATCCAGAAATCCTATATGTTAGGGTAGAAAAAAGTGCTGGTAAACTTTTTTGAGATTTTTCAAACACTCTGTCACCATTTGGCTCGTGGAGTTGAAATGGAACTATGAATATGCACAGACACAATAGACTGTGATAGTAATAGTTTTGTTCATTTTGTGCCGGCCCAAACAAGCCAGTACTCATACAGCTTTGACAGTCACAGACATAACATCCATGGGAGTACAGTGGTTGGCTTGTTCTGTGTATATGTTTTAAGTAGAAAACAAAGAGACCTCAGCCATCATGCAGTAGGAGGGATGGGGTAGCCCCCAACTATATGCACTCACTCTGATTGATGAAGTATTGGTGACTAGAGGATAAAACAATCTAATTTGATTAAACATTTATAAAATAATGTGCTGCTACATTACATTGAGTTAAAAGCAGGCAGAGTCCGCAAATGGAAGTTGATGCGACATTAAGAACCTACTGTAGAAGCCTAGCATTCTAAAAGGTGAGTAATAAACCATCACACTATCTATGGTCAGTTAATCTATGAGCTGACTGCAAATATCAGCAACAAATTGCTATTGATTATTCTGCTAGTTGAAGAAAAACAATTGGTAACACAGAGTAAAAAAAGTCTCAAATGAAACTCAGTGGTTCCCCCACTATGCAGCACTGCTTCAATCCATGTCAATTTTAGCACAGCGATTCTCTATAGGGCTACATCATCCACACCTACCAACTTTTATCTCCCCTATTGTTGGGTTCTGTAATAGGACTTAGATCATTGCCTACCAAGGCATTTTTCCTATGTACTTAAACTGTGTATTCAGGAGGTTTTGGATTGATTGTAGCTGTGAGAGTGGCTTTTCCCCCCCTCTAAACAGCCAGGAGGTTCATAGCTACTTGTGGTTTCATTTTTATTTTCACTTTGTTACCATTTGTTTTTTCTGCAACTAGCAGTCTATTTAGTAGCCACTGGATTTATTTGAGACTTTCTTCACTTTTTGTTATTACATTTTTTTTGTAACTACTGTACAAAACCAATAAATAGAAATGTATTGCTGATATTTTATTAGATTAACTGACCATAGATAGTGTGACTGTTTATTACTCACCTTTTTGAACTCTAGCCTTCTAGGTTCTTAGAGAGCGGCCAGGGTGATGCTGAGCGGGCGCTCGCCAAGATGAAACACATTGCTACAATGTGTGTGGCCAGTATAAGTGTGCACCTGCATGTGCCCGTGAGCGCACAGCGCTCAGGTGCTTGCAGAGACAAGTAAATTTATTTCTGACACTCGCTGGCGTGTCACGTGAGCAGTTCACTTAATGAGGGCAAACAGCTCCGTGACATCATGTATGCGCCCCAGACATGCGCCTACACATGCGCAACTAGCTGTCCAGGAATTGCATGACACTCACATGACACATGACACATGATGTCACGGCGCTCGAGCACCAGCGCGCACTCTCCCAGCTGGCCGCAGCATTAGGTCCAGATACATCAAGCTGCGGTAACTTAAAAATGCTGTATTAGCTGTATTAGCATTAAAAAGTGCCTTATTTTTTTATCATGCAACCCTGTACATCAGTACACAGTGAAAAGCTATATAACGCTTGAAAAAGGGTAATTTAGTTAACCCTTTGGCCAAAGCGTATAAGCCTGCGAGCCACATCAAGGCATGACCAATTCGCAGGTCCTAACACTAACTGATTAAAATTCTTATTTACCTCTATAATTAGAGGAAGAATGGTCCTAGCATTGAACCTGTTACAACCAGCTGCATGAAAAGAAAACCTGCTTACTTGGAAAATGGAGAGGGGTGAACTTAAACCCTGGCAAAGGAGGAGCCACTAACCTACAAAACAGCTGAGACCAGCAGGACAAAGTTAATAAACACACAGATATCCAGCAAGCTCTAAGAACCCCCCCAAATTTACCACAAAATATATAAATGTATATGTGTCAAAAGGAGTGCTACTGGGCATGGCTAAATGTATATACCAAGAAACAAAGAAGTCCAGAGCAACATCCATTGTGACAAAAATACACAGTGAAATACCTATATATCTCTTGAAAAATGGTAATTTAGTTAACCCTTTGGCCGAAGCGCATAAGCCTGTGAGCCATATCAAGGCGTGACCAATTTGAAGGTCCTAACACTAACTGATTAAAATTCTTATAATTAGAGGAAGACTGGTCCTAGCATTGAACCTGTCACAACCAGCTGCATGAAAATAAAGCCTGCTTACTGGAAAGTGGGGAGGGGCGAGCTTAAACCTAGGAAGGAGGAGCCACTAACCTCCAAAACAGCTGAGACCAGCATCTCCCCTGCTGAATGCACTCTCCTGGCTTCCTATCAAGGTATACAGGATCTGTTATTGTATTATTTGTTATTTATACTGTATGATTGTCACTTTTATTACTACTGTGAAGCGCTATGTACATTAATGGCGCTATATAAATAAAGACATACAATTTATGTGCATGGGAGTAAAGGCCTTCTAAAATTTAGCACCAGTTTTTGGATCAGGGCCTTCGTTTTTTGTCCTGTTAAAATGTTCCAACTGCCTTTTCAAAGCTCTGGATGCCCATGCCACAGATCCAGGTGCCTATGGCACAATTCCAGTTGCTCCTGCCACAGCTCCAGCTACTCCTGTCACTCCTCCTGCTGCATCCGCTGCACCCAGGTAGTCTACTGCAGCACGAAAAGGAGATGCCCGTGCAGATGATGCTATAATGTGGATACAGAGTACAGTAGATTTCCGCAGCATAACAAATCATACATCACAATGGTGCACACATTGCAACGCCAGTTCCACATTATCACCTACATGATGCGCCAGCATAGCAGTGCTGTCACAAACAGTATTGGCCAGCTGATTATGGAAGTTAATGGCTTGAGTTGGGCTGTACTACAGGGGATGGAGAGCTTTAAAGCTCCCTCGATGCTCAACACCCATGCAGCATCAAGCGAGACCCTGCCCACATCAGGACTCTCCATGGTGCTGACTCTTTTCCTCCAAACTCTGTGAAGTCACCCATGCCACCTCTAGAGCCACTAGTCCCAACCAGATTGAGTTGTAGTAGGCCTTGTACCACAGAGCGTAATGAGCAGGGCAGTTCTGCTCCAAAGAAGAGGAGGAGGAGATACATTCTGTATATAGCTTATTTGTTAATTTGTTATTTTTTTACAACTAGTTCTGCTTTTATTTTTCTGTCTCTTAATAATTATTGTTAAAATATGTAGATATTTTTTTTTTTTCTCTTCATCTGTCTTGTATGCCTCCTTTTTCACCCTTTGATTTGGTCAATCTCACCCCAAATCGTATGATGGAGTAGGGACCGAAAAGTCATAACATAACAAAAGTCGAAACAATTTACAAAAATTACAAAATTATGAATACAGCTTAACCCCGTTATAGCGCGAATCCACTTATAACGCGGTTTTCACGTGGCTCCCGTTTAAAAAAAAAAAATTAAGATTTTTTTTTTTTATTTTTTTTTTACATTTTTTTTCACACTGCCACACTGCACACACTACCAGCACACACTCTCACTGCACACACTCTCACTGCACACTGCACACTGCACACACTCCCAGCACTCACTGCACACTGCTCACAGCACATACTGCTCACAGCACACTGCACACACTCTCACTGCACACACTACCAGCACTCACTGCACACTGCACACACTCTCACTGCACACACTCCCAGCACTCACTGCACACTGCACACACTCCCAGCACTCACTGAACACACACTCTCACTGTACACACTCTCACTGCACACACTGCACACACTCTCACTGCACACACTCTCACTGCACACACTGCACACACTGCACACACTCCCACTGCACACACTCTCACTGCACACTGCACACTGCACACACTCACACTGAACACACTCACACTGCACACACTCCCAGCTCTCTCTGCACACATTCACACTGCACACACTCCCAGCTCTGACTGCACACACTCTCACTGCACACTGCACACACTCTCACTGCACACTGAACACACTCCCACTGCACACTGCACACACTCCCACTGCACACTGCACACACTCTCACTGCACACACTCTCACTGCACACACTCTCACTGCACATACTCTCACTGCACACTGCGCACACTGCACACTGCACACACTCCCAGCACTCACTGCACACTGCTCACAGCACACACTGCCAGCACTCACTGCACACTGCACACACTCACTGCACACTGCACACACTCACACTGCACACACTCCCAGCACTCACTTCACACACTCTCACTGCACACACTCTCACTGCAAACACTGCACACACTCACTGCACATACTACCAGCACTCACAGCACACTCTCACAGCACACTCTCACAGCACACAGCACTCACAGCTCTCACAGCACACAGCACACTCTCACAGCACTCACAGCACATAGCACTCACAGCACACAGCACTCACAGCACACAGCACTCACAGCACACTCTCACAGCACACCACACCTCCCACTCCCCCTCCCTACCTATGGTGTCGGCTGCTGAGATCAGAGCAGAGCTGGCATCAGGAGGAGGGGTGGGGGGTGTCGAGAGGAGGGGTGGTGTTGGAAGGAGGGGTGTGTGTCAGGAGGGGGGGTGTCGGGAGGAGGGGGGGTGTTGGGAGGAGGGGGGAGTGTCGGGAGGAGGGGGGTGTTGGGAGGAGGGGGGTGTCGGGAGGAGGGGGGGGTGTCAGAAGTAGGGGGGTGGTGGGGTGGTGTGGATGCCAGTAGGGGGGGTGAGTGAGGAGCAGGCTGGGACTTGGAGGGCCACATGGGCTAGGCCCAAAACTGATTGTGCCACGGAGGGCCAGTAGGTGTGGGGGCCTCGGGGGGGGGAGGAAGTGGATGCCGGTGGATGGGGATGGATGCCGGTGGTGGGAGGTAAGGAGCAGGTTGCGGCTGGACTCGGAGGGCCGCTGCTGGGGGATATGTAGGGCTTCCAGCCACCTCTTCCTTCCTTCCCTCCTTACTCCCTCCCTCCTTACTTCCTCCCGATCGGGCGCGTGGTGGCCATTTTTTTTTTAAATTAGCGCGACCCCGGTTCTAGCGCGGTTGGATCGGGTGGCCCCCGAGGACCGCACTATAACGGGGTTGAGCTGTATATGTACTAATGCTTGTAATTCAGACTCTGTATTGTATACTTTGCATGCATCTCTCAATAAAATACAAGTTATAAAAAATAAAATATGTAGATGCACTATTGTACACCCATACATAATACAGTAAAGATTATGTAGCACCCTTGGGGTTATGCTAAAGTATTCTTAGTGAGTCTGGGCGCTACGGGGAGTTAAGGGGTTACATTCTCTTACAGCCCTAGTATTTAACTTATTCCATGTACCGAATTTGAAGTAACCAATCTTATGTTGCAAATAGTGTAGCTAAGTGATTGACTGTTTCTGTCTTTCTAGAAGGTAATGGAAAAGTCAACTCTTTAAGGGATGATTTAGTTATACAGATCATATTTTCTTCCCGCAATCTGGGGATCTCCTAGTCCTGTAAGAGTATAAGCCACATTTCTTGTGTAACAGGGTATGTCTATTCTGCCTGTCTATCCCCCTCTTATGTAAGTTCCTGCTAGCCGCAGGCTGTGACAGGTTAATTCTGTGGGCTTGTGCCCCCCCCCTCAATGCTCCTCTCTGATGGACAGAAGTAAGGTGGTGACTCATGGCCTGTGTAAGCCTATCAGGGATAGGTATAGACAATGAGCTCACCCCTTCTGGTTCCTGATGGGAGGCAGAGCCAAATTTAGTCTGTCCTGGTCTGGAGGAGGAAGAGACCAGTAGAGCTGTGAGTCTCTCCCATCCAGGATGAGCATGCTCACCCCCAGCCATCTGATTAGATCAGCAGATGCCTTGCACTAGCTGTGCCAAGCATCATCCAGAGGCCTGGAGCCCCTGAGACCTTGCACCGCTGTAGGATCATCATGCAGTGACTGCCCTAATAAAGACCCCTTGTTCTATTATACACCTGTCTGGACTGAGTCAGTGAGAAGGTATCTGAAAGTGCTTCAGAGGGGACTGCACCTGGTACTTCCAGGATATCCACTGAAGCTGGAGGTGCTAACACCAAACCCAGATGACATCAAAAGCCTATCCTGGTCTCCATTACAACGCAGACAGCTCAGATCTCCTGAACCTCACAGGTATGCTTCAGCACCACACAGTAGCAACAGCAGTAAATCTTCCAGAGGGTGGGGGAAACAGTGCTGCACTTGTTTTCTGAGTTAGGGCAAGTCTCCCAGTATAGGAGCCATATAGACAATGTGCTAGAAAAGAATCCAGGCCACAGTAGGGCATAGGTTGTTCACTTCACGGCTCATGAAGTAGACCTGGATGGGACTGCTAAGAATTGCAGGAAGAAAGTTCCAGCTCGGTCTTAAGCAGTAGAAAAAGGACTGAAGAAGAGCTCATCTACCTCCAAACCTTATGGTTGAGGAAACCTGAGTGAAAGTGTCTATGTACTGTAACTCATAAAAATCTGCCCTGTTGCTGGCCTGAAGTTTAGATGTTCTCAAAAAGTTTAAGAAAATATCCAGGCACCTGGTTCTATGTTTCTGCTCACCATACCAGCCCTGCATAAACTAAAGCACCCTGAGTTACATTTTGGTGCCCAACATGGGGCTGGATGAGCAGACCCAAGGTCCTGGGTGGTAGGTTGAGACCTTTAAGCAGGTTCAGGCCCCCCTCAAGTGTTACTGCTGACTGTAACACTATTCTGGAGGGTAAGGATCCGGCAGGGAAATCCCCATTGATAGCTAATCTGGTGATCTCTCAGTGCTTTAGTGATTTTACTCTGGCTTCACCTCTTCTGTAAGGTAGCTGGGGGTAGGTATGAGAAAATGTACAGTACTATGTCTAACAATTGAGGTATAGTCCACTGTGATATTAGCCACTATGAATTGAACAACATTAGAGTTGTTGGTTATAGTACTCAGAGGAGTATTGTTTAAGTGTGCCCTATGATTACCGTTGGGCTAATCATCCTAAGGCAGTGCTCAATTACTCACAGTCTGTGCTTGTTATTGTCTGGAAGGTTGTGTTGCCTAAGTAGGGGTGATAATGTTATAAACTAATGTAACGGGTATTCCACCCCACCCAATCTCATATATAGTGTGGGTGAGTAGAACAGGTGGTGTTACCGGTGTGGTGCGTATACCTGCAGGCTCACAGGAGGTCTGAGCCTCCGCTAATGAGAGCCTGGGGTGAATCCTCTGGAACGGATCTTCTTCAGCGCCTCCACCTATGTAGGATTCTAGGGAAGTGTAGAATGACCCTACATAGGAACCCAATAAGAAACTACACACACAGTGATTATATATAACTACTTTACTTACAAATAATATAATAATAACCAGTGTCTCTCTCACGAGGAGACACTGACAGTGACGTCTCGCAGGACGATTCCCCGACACCAGGTGATCCCACCCAGTGTCCCAAGAACCCCACCCAATGTCCCGTACTCCTACAGAGATAGTCACTGGGTGACTGCGCAATCACTAAAACCTCTAGGCCTGTTGGTGCACATGTGATGACATAATACCTTCCGAGCACTCCGGCGCTCGGGTCAGCAACAAGCTTCTCAAAGGGTCAGATGTGCGATGCATCCGTCTGATCCTATCCAGGTGATATTCTCCAGGAACCCCAACGAGGGTCCCACCGCTTCACGGGAACACAACAGTCTCTCGGTAACACAACGTCTCACGGGAACAGCAGCCGCCGCTATCCCTATCTATCCCTAACTAACCCTAAAGTGACAGGAACCCTAACCTAGGGCCTGTCCCTGATGAACCGCAACCTGAGGTGACTTGGGGGAAACTCCTAGGGCCTGCGGGGTTAATAACCTGCCCCACTCCCTTATCTACCCAAGTCCCTAATCCTCCCTAACATCTAGCTACTCGCTACTCCTAACAGCCTGCAGCAGACACACCGCTCTCACTGTCAGCCTGCAGACATTCACACACGCTCCACACACTACGCCCAGCACATGCAGCGACACACACACAGCTGGCAATCGTACACAGCCACCTGGATACCGCAGCAAATCATCCACTGCACACACGCTGTGCCTATTTACCAGTGCGCACAGCACTCCCCGCTGTGGCACTGCCAAACCTGCACCTTACACACACTAAGGGTGACCTCCCTATCTAGGGCCGTCCCTTATAAATTACCCACTAACCTGGTGGGGAGTTGGGGCCTACCTGGAGTGCGGGTACCTATCTGGATGCAGGAGCTGCACTCACTCCCTGCACCCTTCCTTCCCCTTCAGCTCCGCTGCTCCAACTGACAAACGTGCTGCAGCCCAAACAATGTATCTCTTTGCCTGCCTGGCCTTCCTAAGCCCTATTGGCTCCCTGGTATCACATGGGGCGTGCAAAGGCTCTTGGGATATGTAGTCCCAGCTCAGAGCCTTCCCTGGTAGGCTAGGGGTTCGTGGGCTTTTCCTACCCTGCACTGCGCGTGCGCAAGCTCTCCCGGGCTTTCTCTCTTCTCCCTGAGCTGTCCCTATGCTCGCGCGAGCTATCCCTAGCTCTGGGGCTTTCCCTGCGCCTACGCGTCCCTGCGCATGCGCAACGCTGTCTTCAATGGCGGCGCCCTGCCTCACCGGCCGCCGGGACCTTAGAGATGCGATCGCGGCCTTAGCAACGGCCCGATCGTGTCCCCGGCAACCGGCAGCAGGCAGGAGAAGCCGCGCTGCTCCCTGCACCAGCCCCCACCCGTGGAAGCAGCCGTCGGGTTTTTCAGTACCCGCGATCGAGCTGCGCCAGGGGAGGGGGGTCTCCAGGAGCTGCTGGGGACCAGGGTTACACTCTCCCCCTGGTGGAACTCCAACGTCCTCGCTTGGATAGCAAGTATAATCAGGCACAAACATTATATAAAGAAAATGCAGTACACAGAATATACAACATAAGTCGAATTTACATCTCAGATTACAGGACAGATCACACACCATACCCGAGGCTAGCTGAGACCATTTGTGGGATGCCCTGAACTGAACATGTGGGGGTACCTCACTTTTGCGTCCGTGAGCCTCTCCCAGAAAAATTTCTTGGAGAGTACACTCTAAAGCGACAGTTACCGGCTCTTCGCTACTTCCTCCCCCTGGTGGAAGGAGTAGCCCAGTGTCTCTGAAGCAGACCTTTACCCGGTCATCCGCAGCAGGGATGCGGTAGACCAGGAGGCCAGGACCTTTCCCGCGGTCCACTACCTGAAGAATGGGGCACTCCTTTTTGGGCTTAAAGGAGGCAGCTTTCCCTGAATCTCTCTCCTCACAGTCTTTGTCCCCATATTTTTGCGAGGCTTCCACTGAGAAGCGAGCACTGGACAATGTCTCGGTTTCACCTGGCAGGGGGGAAAGAGTAGACACCTTACCCCTGCGGTGATTCACGGTGGCCAACAGGTCCTCGGGGACGCTGTCAGTTCCCACCTTGGTGGTATCGGGACCTGTCCCCAACTCTTCTGGGACAGTCCACTCGCTGACTCGAACTTCGGGAGCGTTGGATCCCAGTCCTGGGACCACTTGTGTCGGAGCACACGGGCTCACACTCCGCTCAGGAACCGTAGCTTTGGCCTTCTTCACGGCCACCTCCATCGGAGTCTGTGGGGAACAAGGGGGTTCCTTACCCCTCGGCTCGCTGACGATGGGCTTCTCTTCTTCCGGGAGGATCGGCGGTAGACACTGGTCCACTCTCTTCTCTGGACAGCTACCTTCTAATGAGGACACCTCCACCAGGACGCGATGCAGAGGGGAGCCCTTCGCCCGGGCGACCAGACTTAAGGAGCCATCGTGCTCAGCGGTCACCTGGAGGCTCACCCCCGACACCCCTGGGGCAGTCGACTCACCCTTGTCAGTGTTAGGTACTGGTCCCACGCCTAGGACCGATGGTACCTCTGTAGTAGGTCTGACTGACCATCGTAGGGCACACGGGCCCACAGCAGGGTCCGCAACATCGGAATACACCTCTTCCAGGGTACACGGACCCACAGCAGACTCTGTATCCTCTGCATCACCGCTGGGGTGGTTCGCCGGTAGGCGCATCGCCACCGATGGGACTTCAACCTCTTCCCCGGAAGATATCATGACAGTATCCTCCGCAAGGTAGTCACCAGATTCTTCTGTAATACAGCCAGTGGTTGTGGGTACGAAGCTGGCATGCTCCGGTACCTCCACTGCGGCCGCGCTCTTCTCCGCCAAGGGTTCACTTAGCTCCTTAGCTGGCTCTGTAGGCTGGGGTACAATAGGCATCAAGAAAATTGCACCGCAACAATCACATCTGGGCTCCCACGCCAGTGCTCCCCTAGAACAGTCACATGTGGGGCTAAAGCACTGTGTACACGGCTCCCCATCTACCTCGGTGATCCTGAAGTCTAGTGGCACTTGGGACATGACGGCTCCCTCGTCATAGGCTTCTTGCAAGCAGGGGCACAGTAGCATAAGGAGATCTATTCCTGGCGCTCGCCAGGGCACATACACATTAGGGTGTATCCCCTGACAGTCTATCTCATCCTCATGCATCATCTCATCCTCAGAGATCAGAGTGTCTATCACAGCGTCCACGTATGGTTGAAGATAACCGTGCTTGCTCCCCCTGGTGGAATCTAAAGGAAGGGCACTTTTTACAAGGAATTGTTTTTCGCTCTGCTCTGAGTCACTCACATCACAGGGGAGGGGCTCTGACTTTCGCGCCAAACCCGGACAGAATGTTGCGACATCTTTCTGTGCAGGCTTGCAGTCAGCAGCACGTGCGCTCTCCTGATTTGGCGGTAGATGCCATTTTGCTGGGTCTGCGTAAACTAGGGGGTACCCTTCTGAGGGGCCCCCGGGCATGAACAGTGCGGACGGTGCCTCTGCCAGGCATATATCCTCAGTGTGAGTTACAACAAAAAGTATGGTTTTCCATGTGGACGTGGGATCTTGCTCTTCCTCTAAGACACATGCCCACGGCCACCCAGGAATTTTACACATATACTCCCGGACCTTAAGTGCGGGTGTAAGAGCGGGAATGCCTCCTATCGCCACTACCTGGCCAGGTTCCATATACTGCCGCAAAGCCCAGGCAAGGACCTCGTCTCTGGACTTTACAAACATAGCGACAAAAATAGGGACGGGACAATTTAGAAAAAATGGACAGGGCACCCCAGGTGGCTCTCAGCAGCGCCTCCAAATGTAACGGGTATTCCACCCCACCCAATCTCATATATAGTGTGGGTGAGTAGAACAGGTGGTGTTACCGGTGTGGTGCGTATACCTGCAGGCTCACAGGAGGTCAGAGCCTCCGCTAATGAGAGCCTGGGGTGAATCCTCTGGAACGGATCTTCTTCAGCGCCTCCACCTATGTAGGATTCTATGGAAGTGTAGAATGACCCTACATAGGAACCCAATAAGAAACTACACACACAGTGATTATATATAACTACTTTACTTACAAATAATATAATAATAACGAGTGTCTCTCTCACGAGGAGACACTGACAGTGACGTCTCGCAGGACGATTCCCCGACACCAGGTGATCCCACCCAGTGTCCCAAGAACCCCACCCAATGTCCTGTAATCCTACAGAGATAGTCACTGGGTGACTGCGCAATCACTAAAACCTCTAGGCCTGTTGGTGCACATGTGATGACATAATACCTTCCGAGCACTCCGGTGCTCGGGTCAGCAACAAGCTTCTCAAAGGGTCAGACGTGCGATGCATCCGTCTGATCCTATCCAGGTGATATTCTCCAGGAACCCCAACGAGGGTCCCACCGCTTCACGGGAACACAACCGTCTCTCGGTAACTCACCGTCTCACGGGAACAGCAGCCGCCGCTATCCCTATCTATCCCTAACTAACCCTAAAGTGACAGGAACCCTAACCTAGGGCCTGTCCCTGATGAACCGCAACCTGAGGTGACTTGGGGGAAACTCCTAGGGCCTGGGGGGTTAATAACCTGCCCCACTCCCTTATCTACCCAAGTCCCTAATCCTCCCTAACATCTAGCTACTCGCTACTCCTAACAGCCTGCAGCAGACACACCGCTCTCACTGTCAGCCTGCAGACATTCACACACACTGCACACACTACGCCCAGCACATGCAGCGACACACACACAGCTGTCAATCGTACACAGCCACCTGGATCCCGCAGCAAATCATCCACTGCACACACGCTGTGCCTATTTACCAGTGCGCACAGCACTCCCCGCTGTGGCACTGCCAAACCTGCACCTTACACACACTAAGGGTGACCTCCCTATCTAGGGCCGTCCCTTATAAATTACCCACTAACCTGGTGGGGAGTTGGGGCCTACCTGGAGTGCGGGTACCTATCTGGATGCAGGAGCTGCACTCACTCCCTGCACCCTTCCTTCCCCTTCAGCTCCGCTGCTCCAACTGACAAACGTGCTGCAGCCCAAACAATGTATCTCTTTGCCTGCCTGGCCTTCCTAAGCCCTATTGGCTCCCTGGTATCACATGGGGCGTGCAAAGGCTCTTGGGATATGTAGTCCCAGCTCAGAGCCTTCCCTGGTAGGCTAGGGGTTCGTGGGCTTTTCCTACCCTGCACTGCGCGTGCGCAAGCTCTCCCGGGCTTTCTCTCTTCTCCCTGAGCTGTCCCTATGCTCGCGCGAGCTATCCCTAGCTCTGGGGCTTTCCCTGCGCCTACGCGTCCCTGCGCATGCGCAACGCTGTCTTCAATGGCGGCGCCCTGCCTCACCGGCCGCCGGGACCTTAGAGATGCGATCGCGGCCTTAGCAACGGCCCGATCGTGTCCCCGGCAACCGGCAGCAGGCAGGAGAAGCCGCGCTGCTCCCTGCACCAGCCCCCACCCGTGGAAGCAGCCGTCGGGTTTTTCAGTACCCGCGATCGAGCTGCGCCAGGGGAGGGGGGTCTCCAGGAGCTGCTGGGGACCAGGGTTACACTCTCCCCCTGGTGGAACTCCAACGTCCTCGCTTGGATAGCAAGTATAATCAGGCACAAACATTATATAAAGAAAATGCAGTACACAGAATATACAACATAAGTCGAATTTACATCTCAGATTACAGGACAGATCACACACCATACCCGAGGCTAGCTGAGACCATTTGTGGGATGCCCCGAACTGAACATGTGGGGGTACCTCACTTTTGCGTCCGTGAGCCTCTCCCAGAAAAATTTCTTGGAGAGTACACTCTAAAGCGACAGTTACCGGCTCTTCGCTACTTCCTCCCCCTGGTGGAAGGAGTAGCCCAGTGTCTCTGAAGCAGACCTTTACCCGGTCATCCGCAGCAGGGATGCGGTAGACCAGGAGGCCAGGACCTTTCCCGCGGTCCACTACCTGAAGAATGGGGCACTCCTTTTTGGGCTTAAAGGAGGCAGCTTTCCCTGAATCTCTCTCCTCACAGTCTTTGTCCCCATATTTTTGCGAGGCTTCCACTGAGAAGCGAGCACTGGACAATGTCTCGGTTTCACCTGGCAGGGGGGAAAGAGTAGACACCTTACCCCTGCGGTGATTCACGGTGGCCAACAGGTCCTCGGGGACGCTGTCAGTTCCCACCTTGGTGGTATCGGGACCTGTCCCCAACTCTTCTGGGACAGTCCACTCGCTGACTCGAACTTCGGGAGCGTTGGATCCCAGTCCTGGGACCACTTGTGTCGGAGCACACGGGCTCACACTCCGCTCAGGAACCGTAGCTTTGGCCTTCTTCACGGCCACCTCCATCGGAGTCTGTGGGGAACAAGGGGGTTCCTTACCCCTCGGCTCGCTGACGATGGGCTTCTCTTCTTCCGGGAGGATCGGCGGTAGACACTGGTCCACTCTCTTCTCTGGACAGCTACCTTCTAATGAGGACACCTCCACCAGGACGCGATGCAGAGGGGAGCCCTTCGCCCGGGCGACCAGACTTAAGGAGCCATCGTGCTCAGCGGTCACCTGGAGGCTCACCCCCGACACCCCTGGGGCAGTCGACTCACCCTTGTCAGTGTTAGGTACTGGTCCCACGCCTAGGACCGATGGTACCTCTGTAGTAGGTCTGACTGACCATCGTAGGGCACACGGGCCCACAGCAGGGTCCGCAACATCGGAATACACCTCTTCCAGGGTACACGGACCCACAGCAGACTCTGTATCCTCTGCATCACCGCTGGGGTGGTTCGCCGGTAGGCGCATCGCCACCGATGGGACTTCAACCTCTTCCCCGGAAGATATCATGACAGTATCCTCCGCAAGGTAGTCACCAGATTCTTCTGTAATACAGCCAGTGGTTGTGGGTACGAAGCTGGCATGCTCCGGTACCTCCACTGCGGCCGCGCTCTTCTCCGCCAAGGGTTCACTTAGCTCCTTAGCTGGCTCTGTAGGCTGGGGTACAATAGGCATCAAGAAAATTGCACCGCAACAATCACATCTGGGCTCCCACGCCAGTGCTCCCCTAGAACAGTCACATGTGGGGCTAAAGCACTGTGTACACGGCTCCCCATCTACCTCGGTGATCCTGAAGTCTAGTGGCACTTGGGACATGACGGCTCCCTCGTCATAGGCTTCTTGCAAGCAGGGGCACAGTAGCATAAGGAGATCTATTCCTGGCGCTCGCCAGGGCACATACACATTAGGGTGTATCCCCTGACAGTCTATCTCATCCTCATGCATCATCTCATCCTCAGAGATCAGAGTGTCTATCACAGCGTCCACGTATGGTTGAAGATAACCGTGCTTGCTCCCCCTGGTGGAATCTAAAGGAAGGGCACTTTTTACAAGGAATTGTTTTTCGCTCTGCTCTGAGTCACTCACATCACAGGGGAGGGGCTCTGACTTTCGCGCCAAACCCGGACAGAATGTTGCGACATCTTTCTGTGCAGGCTTGCAGTCAGCAGCACGTGCGCTCTCCTGATTTGGCGGTAGATGCCATTTTGCTGGGTCTGCGTAAACTAGGGGGTACCCTTCTGAGGGGCCCCCGGGCATGAACAGTGCGGACGGTGCCTCTGCCAGGCATATATCCTCAGTGTGAGTTACAACAAAAAGTATGGTTTTCCATGTGGACGTGGGATCTTGCTCTTCCTCTAAGACACATGCCCACGGCCACCCAGGAATTTTACACATATACTCCCGGACCTTAAGTGCGGGTGTAAGAGCGGGAATCCCTCCTATCGCCACTACCTGGCCAGGTTCCATATACTGCCGCAAAGCCCAGGCAAGGACCTCGTCTCTGGACTTTACAAACATAGCGACAAAAATAGGGACGGGACAATTTAGAAAAAATGGACAGGGCACCCCAGGTGGCTCTCAGCAGCGCCTCCAAATGTAACGGGTATTCCACCCCACCCAATCTCATATATAGTGTGGGTGAGTAGAACAGGTGGTGTTACCGGTGTGGTGCGTATACCTGCAGGCTCACAGGAGGTCAGAGCCTCCGCTAATGAGAGCCTGGGGTGAATCCTCTGGAACGGATCTTCTTCAGCGCCTCCACCTATGTAGGATTCTATGGAAGTGTAGAATGACCCTACATAGGAACCCAATAAGAAACTACACACACAGTGATTATATATAACTACTTTACTTACAAATAATATAATAATAACGAGTGTCTCTCTCACGAGGAGACACTGACAGTGACGTCTCGCAGGACGATTCCCCGACACCAGGTGATCCCACCCAGTGTCCCAAGAACCCCACCCAATGTCCTGTAATCCTACAGAGATAGTCACTGGGTGACTGCGCAATCACTAAAACCTCTAGGCCTGTTGGTGCACATGTGATGACATAATACCTTCCGAGCACTCCGGTGCTCGGGTCAGCAACAAGCTTCTCAAAGGGTCAGACGTGCGATGCATCCGTCTGATCCTATCCAGGTGATATTCTCCAGGAACCCCAACGAGGGTCCCACCGCTTCACGGGAACACAACCGTCTCTCGGTAACACACCGTCTCACGGGAACAGCAGCCGCCGCTATCCCTATCTATCCCTAACTAACCCTAAAGTGACAGGAACCCTAACCTAGGGCCTGTCCCTGATGAACCGCAACCTGAGGTGACTTGGGGGAAACTCCTAGGGCCTGGGGGGTTAATAACCTGCCCCACTCCCTTATCTACCCAAGTCCCTAATCCTCCCTAACATCTAGCTACTCGCTACTCCTAACAGCCTGCAGCAGACACACCGCTCTCACTGTCAGCCTGCAGACATTCACACACACTGCACACACTACGCCCAGCACATGCAGCGACACACACACAGCTGTCAATCGTACACAGCCACCTGGATCCCGCAGCAAATCATCCACTGCACACACGCTGTGCCTATTTACCAGTGCGCACAGCACTCCCCGCTGTGGCACTGCCAAACCTGCACCTTACACACACTAAGGGTGACCTCCCTATCTAGGGCCGTCCCTTATAAATTACCCACTAACCTGGTGGGGAGTTGGGGCCTACCTGGAGTGCGGGTACCTATCTGGATGCAGGAGCTGCACTCACTCCCTGCACCCTTCCTTCCCCTTCAGCTCCGCTGCTCCAACTGACAAACGTGCTGCAGCCCAAACAATGTATCTCTTTGCCTGCCTGGCCTTCCTAAGCCCTATTGGCTCCCTGGTATCACATGGGGCGTGCAAAGGCTCTTGGGATATGTAGTCCCAGCTCAGAGCCTTCCCTGGTAGGCTAGGGGTTCGTGGGCTTTTCCTACCCTGCACTGCGCGTGCGCAAGCTCTCCCGGGCTTTCTCTCTTCTCCCTGAGCTGTCCCTATGCTCGCGCGAGCTATCCCTAGCTCTGGGGCTTTCCCTGCGCCTACGCGTCCCTGCGCATGCGCAACGCTGTCTTCAATGGCGGCGCCCTGCCTCACCGGCCGCCGGGACCTTAGAGATGCGATCGCGGCCTTAGCAACGGCCCGATCGTGTCCCCGGCAACCGGCAGCAGGCAGGAGAAGCCGCGCTGCTCCCTGCACCAGCCCCCACCCGTGGAAGCAGCCGTCGGGTTTTTCAGTACCCGCGATCGAGCTGCGCCAGGGGAGGGGGGTCTCCAGGAGCTGCTGGGGACCAGGGTTACACTCTCCCCCTGGTGGAACTCCAACGTCCTCGCTTGGATAGCAAGTATAATCAGGCACAAACATTATATTAAGAAAATGCAGTACACAGAATATACAACATAAGTCGAATTTACATCTCAGATTACAGGACAGATCACACACCATACCCGAGGCTAGCTGAGACCATTTGTGGGATGCCCCGAACTGAACATGTGGGGGTACCTCACTTTTGCGTCCGTGAGCCTCTCCCAGAAAAATTTCTTGGAGAGTACACTCTAAAGCGACAGTTACCGGCTCTTCGCTACTTCCTCCCCCTGGTGGAAGGAGTAGCCCAGTGTCTCTGAAGCAGACCTTTACCCGGTCATCCGCAGCAGGGATGCGGTAGACCAGGAGGCCAGGACCTTTCCCGCGGTCCACTACCTGAAGAATGGGGCACTCCTTTTTGGGCTTAAAGGAGGCAGCTTTCCCTGAATCTCTCTCCTCACAGTCTTTGTCCCCATATTTTTGCGAGGCTTCCACTGAGAAGCGAGCACTGGACAATGTCTCGGTTTCACCTGGCAGGGGGGAAAGAGTAGACACCTTACCCCTGCGGTGATTCACGGTGGCCAACAGGTCCTCGGGGACGCTGTCAGTTCCCACCTTGGTGGTATCGGGACCTGTCCCCAACTCTTCTGGGACAGTCCACTCGCTGACTCGAACTTCGGGAGCGTTGGATCCCAGTCCTGGGACCACTTGTGTCGGAGCACACGGGCTCACACTCCGCTCAGGAACCGTAGCTTTGGCCTTCTTCACGGCCACCTCCATCGGAGTCTGTGGGGAACAAGGGGGTTCCTTACCCCTCGGCTCGCTGACGATGGGCTTCTCTTCTTCCGGGAGGATCGGCGGTAGACACTGGTCCACTCTCTTCTCTGGACAGCTACCTTCTAATGAGGACACCTCCACCAGGACGCGATGCAGAGGGGAGCCCTTCGCCCGGGCGACCAGACTTAAGGAGCCATCGTGCTCCGCGGTCACCTGGAGGCTCACCCCCGACACCCCTGGGGCAGTCGACTCACCCTTGTCAGTGTTAGGTACTGGTCCCACGCCTAGGACCGATGGTACCTCTGTAGTAGGTCTGACTGACCATCGTAGGGCACACGGGCCCACAGCAGGGTCCGCAACATCGGAATACACCTCTTCCAGGGTACACGGACCCACAGCAGACTCTGTATCCTCTGCATCACCGCTGGGGTGGTTCGCCGGTAGGCGCATCGCCACCGATGGGACTTCAACCTCTTCCCCGGAAGATATCATGACAGTATCCTCCGCAAGGTAGTCACCAGATTCTTCTGTAATACAGCCAGTGGTTGTGGGTACGAAGCTGGCATGCTCCGGTACCTCCACTGCGGCCGCGCTCTTCTCCGCCAAGGGTTCACTTAGCTCCTTAGCTGGCTCTGTAGGCTGGGGTACAATAGGCATCAAGAAAATTGCACCGCAACAATCACATCTGGGCTCCCACGCCAGTGCTCCCCTAGAACAGTCACATGTGGGGCTAAAGCACTGTGTACACGGCTCCCCATCTACCTCGGTGATCCTGAAGTCTAGTGGCACTTGGGACATGACGGCTCCCTCGTCATAGGCTTCTTGCAAGCAGGGGCACAGTAGCATAAGGAGATCTATTCCTGGCGCTCGCCAGGGCACATACACATTAGGGTGTATCCCCTGACAGTCTATCTCATCCTCATGCATCATCTCATCCTCAGAGATCAGAGTGTCTATCACAGCGTCCACGTATGGTTGAAGATAACCGTGCTTGCTCCCCCTGGTGGAATCTAAAGGAAGGGCACTTTTTACAAGGAATTGTTTTTCGCTCTGCTCTGAGTCACTCACATCACAGGGGAGGGGCTCTGACTTTCGCGCCAAACCCGGACAGAATGTTGCGACATCTTTCTGTGCAGGCTTGCAGTCAGCAGCACGTGCGCTCTCCTGATTTGGCGGTAGATGCCATTTTGCTGGGTCTGCGTAAACTAGGGGGTACCCTTCTGAGGGGCCCCCGGGCATGAACAGTGCGGACGGTGCCTCTGCCAGGCATATATCCTCAGTGTGAGTTACAACAAAAAGTATGGTTTTCCATGTGGACGTGGGATCTTGCTCTTCCTCTAAGACACATGCCCACGGCCACCCAGGAATTTTACACATATACTCCCGGACCTTAAGTGCGGGTGTAAGAGCGGGAATGCCTCCTATCGCCACTACCTGGCCAGGTTCCATATACTGCCGCAAAGCCCAGGCAAGGACCTCGTCTCTGGACTTTACAAACATAGGGACAAAAATAGGGACGGGACAATTTAGAAAAAATGGACAGGGCACCCCAGGTGGCTCTCAGCAGCGCCTCCAAATGTAACGGGTATTCCACCCCACCCAATCTCATATATAGTGTGGGTGAGTAGAACAGGTGGTGTTACCGGTGTGGTGCGTATACCTGCAGGCTCACAGGAGGTCAGAGCCTCCGCTAATGAGAGCCTGGGGTGAATCCTCTGGAACGGATCTTCTTCAGCGCCTCCACCTATGTAGGATTCTATGGAAGTGTAGAATGACCCTACATAGGAACCCAATAAGAAACTACACACACAGTGATTATATATAACTACTTTACTTACAAATAATATAATAATAACGAGTGTCTCTCTCACGAGGAGACACTGACAGTGACGTCTCGCAGGACGATTCCCCGACACCAGGTGATCCCACCCAGTGTCCCAAGAACCCCACCCAATGTCCTGTAATCCTACAGAGATAGTCACTGGGTGACTGCGCAATCACTAAAACCTCTAGGCCTGTTGGTGCACATGTGATGACATAATACCTTCCGAGCACTCCGGTGCTCGGGTCAGCAACAAGCTTCTCAAAGGGTCAGACGTGCGATGCATCCGTCTGATCCTATCCAGGTGATATTCTCCAGGAACCCCAACGAGGGTCCCACCGCTTCACGGGAACACAACCGTCTCTCGGTAACACACCGTCTCACGGGAACAGCAGCCGCCGCTATCCCTATCTATCCCTAACTAACCCTAAAGTGACAGGAACCCTAACCTAGGGCCTGTCCCTGATGAACCGCAACCTGAGGTGACTTGGGGGAAACTCCTAGGGCCTGGGGGGTTAATAACCTGCCCCACTCCCTTATCTACCCAAGTCCCTAATCCTCCCTAACATCTAGCTACTCGCTACTCCTAACAGCCTGCAGCAGACACACCGCTCTCACTGTCAGCCTGCAGACATTCACACACACTGCACACACTACGCCCAGCACATGCAGCGACACACACACAGCTGTCAATCGTACACAGCCACCTGGATCCCGCAGCAAATCATCCACTGCACACACGCTGTGCCTATTTACCAGTGCGCACAGCACTCCCCGCTGTGGCACTGCCAAACCTGCACCTTACACACACTAAGGGTGACCTCCCTATCTAGGGCCGTCCCTTATAAATTACCCACTAACCTGGTGGGGAGTTGGGGCCTACCTGGAGTGCGGGTACCTATCTGGATGCAGGAGCTGCACTCACTCCCTGCACCCTTCCTTCCCCTTCAGCTCCGCTGCTCCAACTGACAAACGTGCTGCAGCCCAAACAATGTATCTCTTTGCCTGCCTGGCCTTCCTAAGCCCTATTGGCTCCCTGGTATCACATGGGGCGTGCAAAGGCTCTTGGGATATGTAGTCCCAGCTCAGAGCCTTCCCTGGTAGGCTAGGGGTTCGTGGGCTTTTCCTACCCTGCACTGCGCGTGCGCAAGCTCTCCCGGGCTTTCTCTCTTCTCCCTGAGCTGTCCCTATGCTCGCGCGAGCTATCCCTAGCTCTGGGGCTTTCCCTGCGCCTACGCGTCCCTGCGCATGCGCAACGCTGTCTTCAATGGCGGCGCCCTGCCTCACCGGCCGCCGGGACCTTAGAGATGCGATCGCGGCCTTAGCAACGGCCCGATCGTGTCCCCGGCAACCGGAAGCAGGCAGGAGAAGCCGCGCTGCTCCCTGCACCAGCCCCCACCCGTGGAAGCAGCCGTCGGGTTTTTCAGTACCCGCGATCGAGCTGCGCCAGGGGAGGGGGGTCTCCAGGAGCTGCTGGGGACCAGGGTTACACTCTCCCCCTGGTGGAACTCCAACGTCCTCGCTTGGATAGCAAGTATAATCAGGCACAAACATTATATAAAGAAAATGCAGTACACAGAATATACAACATAAGTCGAATTTACATCTCAGATTACAGGACAGATCACACACCATACCCGAGGCTAGCTGAGACCATTTGTGGGATGCCCCGAACTGAACATGTGGGGGTACCTCACTTTTGCGTCCGTGAGCCTCTCCCAGAAAAATTTCTTGGAGAGTACACTCTAAAGCGACAGTTACCGGCTCTTCGCTACTTCCTCCCCCTGGTGGAAGGAGTAGCCCAGTGTCTCTGAAGCAGACCTTTACCCGGTCATCCGCAGCAGGGATGCGGTAGACCAGGAGGCCAGGACCTTTCCCGCGGTCCACTACCTGAAGAATGGGGCACTCCTTTTTGGGCTTAAAGGAGGCAGCTTTCCCTGAATCTCTCTCCTCACAGTCTTTGTCCCCATATTTTTGCGAGGCTTCCACTGAGAAGCGAGCACTGGACAATGTCTCGGTTTCACCTGGCAGGGGGGAAAGAGTAGACACCTTACCCCTGCGGTGATTCACGGTGGCCAACAGGTCCTCGGGGACGCTGTCAGTTCCCACCTTGGTGGTATCGGGACCTGTCCCCAACTCTTCTGGGACAGTCCACTCGCTGACTCGAACTTCGGGAGCGTTGGATCCCAGTCCTGGGACCACTTGTGTCGGAGCACACGGGCTCACACTCCGCTCAGGAACCGTAGCTTTGGCCTTCTTCACGGCCACCTCCATCGGAGTCTGTGGGGAACAAGGGGGTTCCTTACCCCTCGGCTCGCTGACGATGGGCTTCTCTTCTTCCGGGAGGATCGGCGGTAGACACTGGTCCACTCTCTTCTCTGGACAGCTACCTTCTAATGAGGACACCTCCACCAGGACGCGATGCAGAGGGGAGCCCTTCGCCCGGGCGACCAGACTTAAGGAGCCATCGTGCTCCGCGGTCACCTGGAGGCTCACCCCCGACACCCCTGGGGCAGTCGACTCACCCTTGTCAGTGTTAGGTACTGGTCCCACGCCTAGGACCGATGGTACCTCTGTAGTAGGTCTGACTGACCATCGTAGGGCACACGGGCCCACAGCAGGGTCCGCAACATCGGAATACACCTCTTCCAGGGTACACGGACCCACAGCAGACTCTGTATCCTCTGCATCACCGCTGGGGTGGTTCGCCGGTAGGCGCATCGCCACCGATGGGACTTCAACCTCTTCCCCGGAAGATATCATGACAGTATCCTCCGCAAGGTAGTCACCAGATTCTTCTGTAATACAGCCAGTGGTTGTGGGTACGAAGCTGGCATGCTCCGGTACCTCCACTGCGGCCGCGCTCTTCTCCGCCAAGGGTTCACTTAGCTCCTTAGCTGGCTCTGTAGGCTGGGGTACAATAGGCATCAAGAAAATTGCACCGCAACAATCACATCTGGGCTCCCACGCCAGTGCTCCCCTAGAACAGTCACATGTGGGGCTAAAGCACTGTGTACACGGCTCCCCATCTACCTCGGTGATCCTGAAGTCTAGTGGCACTTGGGACATGACGGCTCCCTCGTCATAGGCTTCTTGCAAGCAGGGGCACAGTAGCATAAGGAGATCTATTCCTGGCGCTCGCCAGGGCACATACACATTAGGGTGTATCCCCTGACAGTCTATCTCATCCTCATGCATCATCTCATCCTCAGAGATCAGAGTGTCTATCACAGCGTCCACGTATGGTTGAAGATAACCGTGCTTGCTCCCCCTGGTGGAATCTAAAGGAAGGGCACTTTTTACAAGGAATTGTTTTTCGCTCTGCTCTGAGTCACTCACATCACAGGGGAGGGGCTCTGACTTTCGCGCCAAACCCGGACAGAATGTTGCGACATCTTTCTGTGCAGGCTTGCAGTCAGCAGCACGTGCGCTCTCCTGATTTGGCGGTAGATGCCATTTTGCTGGGTCTGCGTAAACTAGGGGGTACCCTTCTGAGGGGCCCCCGGGCATGAACAGTGCGGACGGTGCCTCTGCCAGGCATATATCCTCAGTGTGAGTTACAACAAAAAGTATGGTTTTCCATGTGGACGTGGGATCTTGCTCTTCCTCTAAGACACATGCCCACGGCCACCCAGGAATTTTACACATATACTCCCGGACCTTAAGTGCGGGTGTAAGAGCGGGAATGCCTCCTATCGCCACTACCTGGCCAGGTTCCATATACTGCCGCAAAGCCCAGGCAAGGACCTCGTCTCTGGACTTTACAAACATAGGGACAAAAATAGGGACGGGACAATTTAGAAAAAATGGACAGGGCACCCCAGGTGGCTCTCAGCAGCGCCTCCAAATGTAACGGGTATTCCACCCCACCCAATCTCATATATAGTGTGGGTGAGTAGAACAGGTGGTGTTACCGGTGTGGTGCGTATACCTGCAGGCTCACAGGAGGTCAGAGCCTCCGCTAATGAGAGCCTGGGGTGAATCCTCTGGAACGGATCTTCTTCAGCGCCTCCACCTATGTAGGATTCTATGGAAGTGTAGAATGACCCTACATAGGAACCCAATAAGAAACTACACACACAGTGATTATATATAACTACTTTACTTACAAATAATATAATAATAACGAGTGTCTCTCTCACGAGGAGACACTGACAGTGACGTCTCGCAGGACGATTCCCCGACACCAGGTGATCCCACCCAGTGTCCCAAGAACCCCACCCAATGTCCTGTAATCCTACAGAGATAGTCACTGGGTGACTGCGCAATCACTAAAACCTCTAGGCCTGTTGGTGCACATGTGATGACATAATACCTTCCGAGCACTCCGGTGCTCGGGTCAGCAACAAGCTTCTCAAAGGGTCAGACGTGCGATGCATCCGTCTGATCCTATCCAGGTGATATTCTCCAGGAACCCCAACGAGGGTCCCACCGCTTCACGGGAACACAACCGTCTCTCGGTAACACACCGTCTCACGGGAACAGCAGCCGCCGCTATCCCTATCTATCCCTAACTAACCCTAAAGTGACAGGAACCCTAACCTAGGGCCTGTCCCTGATGAACCGCAACCTGAGGTGACTTGGGGGAAACTCCTAGGGCCTGGGGGGTTAATAACCTGCCCCACTCCCTTATCTACCCAAGTCCCTAATCCTCCCTAACATCTAGCTACTCGCTACTCCTAACAGCCTGCAGCAGACACACCGCTCTCACTGTCAGCCTGCAGACATTCACACACACTGCACACACTACGCCCAGCACATGCAGCGACACACACACAGCTGTCAATCGTACACAGCCACCTGGATCCCGCAGCAAATCATCCACTGCACACACGCTGTGCCTATTTACCAGTGCGCACAGCACTCCCCGCTGTGGCACTGCCAAACCTGCACCTTACACACACTAAGGGTGACCTCCCTATCTAGGGCCGTCCCTTATAAATTACCCACTAACCTGGTGGGGAGTTGGGGCCTACCTGGAGTGCGGGTACCTATCTGGATGCAGGAGCTGCACTCACTCCCTGCACCCTTCCTTCCCCTTCAGCTCCGCTGCTCCAACTGACAAACGTGCTGCAGCCCAAACAATGTATCTCTTTGCCTGCCTGGCCTTCCTAAGCCCTATTGGCTCCCTGGTATCACATGGGGCGTGCAAAGGCTCTTGGGATATGTAGTCCCAGCTCAGAGCCTTCCCTGGTAGGCTAGGGGTTCGTGGGCTTTTCCTACCCTGCACTGCGCGTGCGCAAGCTCTCCCGGGCTTTCTCTCTTCTCCCTGAGCTGTCCCTATGCTCGCGCGAGCTATCCCTAGCTCTGGGGCTTTCCCTGCGCCTACGCGTCCCTGCGCATGCGCAACGCTGTCTTCAATGGCGGCGCCCTGCCTCACCGGCCGCCGGGACCTTAGAGATGCGATCGCGGCCTTAGCAACGGCCCGATCGTGTCCCCGGCAACCGGAAGCAGGCAGGAGAAGCCGCGCTGCTCCCTGCACCAGCCCCCACCCGTGGAAGCAGCCGTCGGGTTTTTCAGTACCCGCGATCGAGCTGCGCCAGGGGAGGGGGGTCTCCAGGAGCTGCTGGGGACCAGGGTTACACTCTCCCCCTGGTGGAACTCCAACGTCCTCGCTTGGATAGCAAGTATAATCAGGCACAAACATTATATAAAGAAAATGCAGTACACAGAATATACAACATAAGTCGAATTTACATCTCAGATTACAGGACAGATCACACACCATACCCGAGGCTAGCTGAGACCATTTGTGGGATGCCCCGAACTGAACATGTGGGGGTACCTCACTTTTGCGTCCGTGAGCCTCTCCCAGAAAAATTTCTTGGAGAGTACACTCTAAAGCGACAGTTACCGGCTCTTCGCTACTTCCTCCCCCTGGTGGAAGGAGTAGCCCAGTGTCTCTGAAGCAGACCTTTACCCGGTCATCCGCAGCAGGGATGCGGTAGACCAGGAGGCCAGGACCTTTCCCGCGGTCCACTACCTGAAGAATGGGGCACTCCTTTTTGGGCTTAAAGGAGGCAGCTTTCCCTGAATCTCTCTCCTCACAGTCTTTGTCCCCATATTTTTGCGAGGCTTCCACTGAGAAGCGAGCACTGGACAATGTCTCGGTTTCACCTGGCAGGGGGGAAAGAGTAGACACCTTACCCCTGCGGTGATTCACGGTGGCCAACAGGTCCTCGGGGACGCTGTCAGTTCCCACCTTGGTGGTATCGGGACCTGTCCCCAACTCTTCTGGGACAGTCCACTCGCTGACTCGAACTTCGGGAGCGTTGGATCCCAGTCCTGGGACCACTTGTGTCGGAGCACACGGGCTCACACTCCGCTCAGGAACCGTAGCTTTGGCCTTCTTCACGGCCACCTCCATCGGAGTCTGTGGGGAACAAGGGGGTTCCTTACCCCTCGGCTCGCTGACGATGGGCTTCTCTTCTTCCGGGAGGATCGGCGGTAGACACTGGTCCACTCTCTTCTCTGGACAGCTACCTTCTAATGAGGACACCTCCACCAGGACGCGATGCAGAGGGGAGCCCTTCGCCCGGGCGACCAGACTTAAGGAGCCATCGTGCTCCGCGGTCACCTGGAGGCTCACCCCCGACACCCCTGGGGCAGTCGACTCACCCTTGTCAGTGTTAGGTACTCGTCCCACGCCTAGGACCGATGGTACCTCTGTAGTAGGTCTGACTGACCATCGTAGGGCACACGGGCCCACAGCAGGGTCCGCAACATCGGAATACACCTCTTCCAGGGTACACGGACCCACAGCAGACTCTGTATCCTCTGCATCACCGCTGGGGTGGTTTGCCGGTAGGCGCATCGCCACCGATGGGACTTCAACCTCTTCCCCGGAAGATATCATGACAGTATCCTCCGCAAGGTAGTCACCAGATTCTTCTGTAATACAGCCAGTGGTTGTGGGTACGAAGCTGGCATGCTCCGGTACCTCCACTGCGGCCGCGCTCTTCTCCGCCAAGGGTTCACTTAGCTCCTTAGCTGGCTCTGTAGGCTGGGGTACAATAGGCATCAAGAAAATTGCACCGCAACAATCACATCTGGGCTCCCACGCCAGTGCTCCCCTAGAACAGTCACATGTGGGGCTAAAGCACTGTGTACACGGCTCCCCATCTACCTCGGTGATCCTGAAGTCTAGTGGCACTTGGGACATGACGGCTCCCTCATCATAGGCTTCTTGCAAGCAGGGGCACAGTAGCATAAGGAGATCTATTCCTGGCGCTCGCCAGGGCACATACACATTAGGGTGTATCCCCTGACAGTCTATCTCATCCTCATGCATCATCTCATCCTCAGAGATCAGAGTGTCTATCACAGCGTCCACGTATGGTTGAAGATAACCGTGCTTGCTCCCCCTGGTGGAATCTAAAGGAAGGGCACTTTTTACAAGGAATTGTTTTTCGCTCTGCTCTGAGTCACTCACATCACAGGGGAGGGGCTCTGACTTTCGCGCCAAACCCGGACAGAATGTTGCGACATCTTTCTGTGCAGGCTTGCAGTCAGCAGCACGTGCGCTCTCCTGATTTGGCGGTAGATGCCATTTTGCTGGGTCTGCGTAAACTAGGGGGTACCCTTCTGAGGGGCCCCCGGGCATGAACAGTGCGGACGGTGCCTCTGCCAGGCATATATCCTCAGTGTGAGTTACAACAAAAAGTATGGTTTTCCATGTGGACGTGGGATCTTGCTCTTCCTCTAAGACACATGCCCACGGCCACCCAGGAATTTTACACATATACTCCCGGACCTTAAGTGCGGGTGTAAGAGCGGGAATGCCTCCTATCGCCACTACCTGGCCAGGTTCCATATACTGCCGCAAAGCCCAGGCAAGGACCTCGTCTCTGGACTTTACAAACATAGCGACAAAAATAGGGACGGGACAATTTAGAAAAAATGGACAGGGCACCCCAGGTGGCTCTCAGCAGCGCCTCCAAATGTAACGGGTATTCCACCCCACCCAATCTCATATATAGTGTGGGTGAGTAGAACAGGTGGTGTTACCGGTGTGGTGCGTATACCTGCAGGCTCACAGGAGGTCAGAGCCTCCGCTAATGAGAGCCTGGGGTGAATCCTCTGGAACGGATCTTCTTCAGCGCCTCCACCTATGTAGGATTCTATGGAAGTGTAGAATGACCCTACATAGGAACCCAATAAGAAACTACACACACAGTGATTATATATAACTACTTTACTTACAAATAATATAATAATAACGAGTGTCTCTCTCACGAGGAGACACTGACAGTGACGTCTCGCAGGACGATTCCCCGACACCAGGTGATCCCACCCAGTGTCCCAAGAACCCCACCCAATGTCCCGTACTCCTACAGAGATAGTCACTGGGTGACTGCGCAATCACTAAAACCTCTAGGCCTGTTGGTGCACATGTGATGACATAATACCTTCCGAGCACTCCGGTGCTCGGGTCAGCAACAAGCTTCTCAAAGGGTCAGACGTGCGATGCATCCGTCTGATCCTATCCAGGTGATATTCTCCAGGAACCCCAACGAGGGTCCCACCGCTTCACGGGAACACAACCGTCTCTCGGTAACACACCGTCTCACGGGAACAGCAGCCGCTGCTATCCCTATCTATCCCTAACTAACCCTAAAGTGACAGGAACCCTAACCTAGGGCCTGTCCCTGATGAACCGCAACCTGAGGTGACTTGGGGGAAACTCCTAGGGCCTGCGGGGTTAATAACCTGCCCCACTCCCTTATCTACCCAAGTCCCTAATCCTCCCTAACATCTAGCTACTCGCTACTCCTAACAGCCTGCAGCAGACACACCGCTCTCACTGTCAGCCTGCAGACATTCACACACACTGCACACACTACGCCCAGCACATGCAGCGACACACACACAGCTGTCAATCGTACACAGCCACCTGGATCCCGCAGCAAATCATCCACTGCACACACGCTGTGCCTATTTACCAGTGCGCACAGCACTCCCCGCTGTGGCACTGCCAAACCTGCACCTTACACACACTAAGGGTGACCTCCCTATCTAGGGCCGTCCCTTATAAATTACCCACTAACCTGGTGGGGAGTTGGGGCCTACCTGGAGTGCGGGTACCTATCTGGATGCAGGAGCTGCACTCACTCCCTGCACCCTTCCTTCCCCTTCAGCTCCGCTGCTCCAACTGACAAACGTGCTGCAGCCCAAACAATGTATCTCTTTGCCTGCCTGGCCTTCCTAAGCCCTATTGGCTCCCTGGTATCACATGGGGCGTGCAAAGGCTCTTGGGATATGTAGTCCCAGCTCAGAGCCTTCCCTGGTAGGCTAGGGGTTCGTGGGCTTTTCCTACCCTGCACTGCGCGTGCGCAAGCTCTCCCGGGCTTTCTCTCTTCTCCCTGAGCTGTCCCTATGCTCGCGCGAGCTATCCCTAGCTCTGGGGCTTTCCCTGCGCCTACGCGTCCCTGCGCATGCGCAACGCTGTCTTCAATGGCGGCGCCCTGCCTCACCGGCCGCCGGGACCTTAGAGACGCGATCGCGGCCTTAGCAACGGCCCGATCGCGTCCCCGGCAACCGGCCGCAGGCAGGAGAAGCCGCGCTGCTCCCTGCACCAGCCCCCACCCGTGGAAGCAGCCGTCGGGCTTTTCAGTACCCGCGATCGAGCTGCGCCAGGGGAGGGGGGTCTCCAGGAGCTGCTGGGGACCAGGGTTACACTCTCCCCCTGGTGGAACTCCAACGTCCTCGCTTGGATAGCAAGTATAATCAGGCACAAACATTATATAACGAAAATGCAGTACACAGAATATACAACACAAGTCGAATTTACATCTCAGATTACAGGACAGATCACACACCATACCCGAGGCTAGCTGAGACCATTTGTGGGATGCCCCGAACTGAACATGTGGGGGTACCTCACTTTTGCGTCCGTGAGCCTCTCCCAGATAAATTTCTTGGAGAGCACACTCTAAAGCGACAGTTACCGGCTCTTCGCTACTTCCTCCCCCTGGTGGAAGGAGTAGCCCAGTGTCTCTGAAGCAGACCTTTACCCGGTCATCCGCGGCAGGGATGCGGTAGACCAGGAAGCCAGGACCTTTCCCGCGGTCCACTACCTGAGGAATGGGGCGCTCCTTTTTGGGCTTAAAGGAGGCAGCTTTCCCTGAATCTCTCTCCTCACAGTCTTTGTCCCCATATTTTTGCGAGGCTTCCACTGAGAAGCGAGCACTGGACAATGTCTCAGTTTCACCTGGCAGGGGGGAAAGAGTAGACACCTTACCCCTGCGGTGATTCACGGTGGCCAACAGGTCCTCGGGGACGCTGTCAGTTCCCACCTTGGTGGTATCGGGACCTGTCCCCAACTCTTCTGGGACAGTCCACTCGCTGACTCGAACTTCGGGAGCGTTGGATCCCAGTCCTGGGACCACTTGTGTCGGAGCACACGGGCTCACACTCCGCTCAGGAACCGTAGCTTTGGCCTTCTTCACGGCCACCTCCATCGGAGTCTGTGGGGAACAAGGGGGTTCCTTACCCCTCGGCTCGCTGACGATGGGCTTCTCTTCTTCCGGGAGGATCGGCGGTAGACACTGGTCCACTCTCTTCTCTGGACAGCTACCTTCTAATGAGGACACCTCCACCAGGACGCGATGCAGAGGGGAGCCCTTCGCCCGGGTGACCAGACTTAAGGAGCCATCGTGCTCCGCGGTCACCTGAAGGCTCACCCCCGACACCCCTGGGGCAGTCGACTCACCCTTGTCAGCGTTAGGTACTGGTCCCACGCCTAGGACCGATGGTACCTCTGTAGTAGGTCTGACTGACCATCGTAGGGCACACGGGCCCACAGCAGGGTCCGCAACATCGGAATACACCTCTTCCAGGGTACACGGACCCACAGCAGACTCTGTATCCTCTGCATCACCGCTGGGGTGGTTCGCCGGTAGGCGCATCGCCACCGATGGGACTTCAACCTCTTCCCCGGAAGATATCATGACAGTATCCTCCGCAAGGTAGTCACCAGATTCTTCTGTAATACAGCCAGTGGTTGTGGGTACGAAGCTGGCGTGCTCCGGTACCTCCACTGCGGCCGCGCTCTTCTCCGCCAAGGGTTCACTTAGCTCCTTAGCTGGCTCTGTAGGCTGGGGTACAATAGGCATCAAGAAAATTGCACCGCAACAATCACATCTGGGCTCCCACGCCAGTGCTCCCCTAGAACAGTCACAGGTGGGGCTAAAGCACTGTGTACACGGCTCCCCATCTACCTCGGTGATCCTGAAGTCTAGTGGCACTTGGGACATGACGGCTCCCTCATCATAGGCTTCTTGCAAGCAGGGGCACAGTAGCATAAGGAGATCTATTCCTGGCGCTCGCCAGGGCACATACACATTAGGGTGTATCCCCTGACAGTCTATCTCATCCTCATGCATCATCTCATCCTCAGAGATCAGAGTGTCTATCACAGCGTCCACGTATGGTTGAAGATAACCGTGCTTGCTCCCCCTGGTGGAATCTAAAGGAAGGACACTTTTTACAAGGAATTGTTTTTCGCTCTGCTCTGAGTCACTCACATCACAGGGGAGGGGCTCTGACTTTCGCGCCAAACCCGGACAGAATGTTGCGACATCTTTCTGTGCAGGCTTGCAGTCAGCAGCACGTGCGCTCTCCTGATTTGGCGGTAGACGCCATTTTGCTGGGTCTGCGTAAACTAGGGGGTACCCTTCTGAGGGGCCCCCGGGCATGAACAGTGCGGACGGTGCCTCTGCCAGGCATATATCCTCAGTGTGAGTTACAACAAAAAGTATGGTTTTCCATGTGGACGTGGGATCTTGCTCTTCCTCTAAGACACATGCCCACGGCCACCCAGGAATTTTACACATATACTCCCGGACCTTAAGTGCGGGTGTAAGAGCGGGAATGCCTCCTACCGCCACTACCTGGCCAGGTTCCATATACTGCCGCAAAGCCCAGGCAATGACCTCGTCTCTGGACTTTACAAACATAGCGACAAAAATAGGGACGGGACAATTTAGAAAAAATGGACAGGGCACCCCAGGTGGCTATCAGCAGCGCCTCCAAATGTAACGGGTATTCCACCCCACCCAATCTCATATATAGTGTGGGTGAGTAAAACAGGTGGTGTTACTGGTGTGGTGCGTATACCTGCAGGCTCACAGGAGGTCTGAGCCTCCGCTAATGAGAGCCTGGGGTGAATCCTCTGGAACGGATCTTCTTCAGCGCCTCCACCTATGTAGGATTCTAGGGAAGTGTAGAATGACCCTACATAGGAACCCAATAAGAAACTACACACACAGTGATTATATATAACTACTTTACTTACAAATAATATAATAATAACCAGTGTCTCTCTCACGAGGAGACACTGACAGTGACGTCTCGCAGGACGATTCCCCGACACCAGGTGATCCCACCCAGTGTCCCAAGAACCCCACCCAATGTCCCGTACTCCTACAGAGATAGTCACTGGGTGACTGCGCAGTCACTAAAACCTCTAGGCCTGTTGGTGCACATGTGATGACATAATACCTTCCGAGCACTCCGGCGCTCGGGTCAGCAACAAGCTTCTCAAAGGGTCAGACGTGCGATGCATCCGTCTGATCCTATCCAGGTGATATTCTCCAGGAACCCCAACGAGGGTCCCACCGCTTCACGGGAACACAACCGTCTCTCGGTAACACACCGTCTCACGGGAACAGCAGCCGCCGCTATCCCTATCTATCCCTAACTAACCCTAAAGTGACAGGAACCCTAACCTAGGGCCTGTCCCTGATGAACCGCAACCTGAGGTGACTTGGGGGAAACTCCTAGGGCCTGCGGGGTTAATAACCTGCCCCACTCCCTTATCTACCCAAGTCCCTAATCCTCCCTAACATCTAGCTACTCGCTACTCCTAACAGCCTGCAGCAGACACACCGCTCTCACTGTCAGCCTGCAGACATTCACACACGCTGCACACACTACGCCCAGCACATGCAGCGACACACACACAGCTGTCAATCGTACACAGCCACCTGGATCCCGCAGCAAATCATCCACTGCACACACGCTGTGCCTATTTATCAGTGCGCACAGCACTCCCCGCTGTGGCACTGCCAAACCTGCACCTTACACACACTAAGGGTGACCTCCCTATCTAGGGCCGTCCCTTATAAATTACCCACTAACCTGGTGGGGAGTTGGGGCCTACCTGGAGTGCGGGTACCTATCTGGATGCAGGAGCTGCACTCACTCCCTGCACCCTTCCTTCCCCTTCAGCTCCGCTGCTCCAACTGACAAACGTGCTGCAGCCCAAACAATGTATCTCTTTGCCTGCCTGGCCTTCCTAAGCCATATTGGCTCCCTGGTATCACATGGGGCGTGCAAAGGCTCTTGGGATATGTAGTCCCAGCTCAGAGCCTTCCCTGGTAGGCTAGGGGTTCGCGGGCTTTTCCTACCCTGCACTGCGCGTGCGCAAGCTCTCCCGGGCTTTCTCTCTTCTCCCTGAGCTGTCCCTATGCTCGCGCGAGCTATCCCTAGCTCTGGGGCTTTCCCTGCGCCTACGCGTCCCTGCGCATGCGCAACGCTGTCTTCAATGGCGGCGCCCTGCCTCACCGGCCGCCGGGACCTTAGAGACGCGATCGCGGCCTTAGCAACGGCCCGATCGCGTCCCCGGCAACCGGCCGCAGGCAGGAGAAGCCGCGCTGCTCCCTGCACCAGCCCCCACCCGTGGAAGCAGCCGTCGGGTTTTTCAGTACCCGCGATCGAGCTGCGCCAGGGGAGGGGGGTCTCCAGGAGCTGCTGGGGACCAGGGTTACACTAAGTACTATCAATATGCCTAATACAGGTGAATCTGTGGTGTCCCCCTGTTAGGCAATCAGTATACTGAAAAGAAGAAAAGTTATAGCAATGTACAGTAAACTAATATAGGAGGTATCCTGAGTACCCCAGCATGTAGTAGGGATACTATTGTTTAAAGCTGTAAGTTAAAGCCAATAGATCTGTATATATTCTGAGAGCAAGGGCTATATGGGACATATATAGAACCTGTTTGAATAAGTCTGAGAGCTGTCAGGCTGATGTTACTGCAGAGATAAATATCGAAGCCCTGCAACTGTGCGATACCAGTGAGCGGACAGGAAGGTAGGGGTAGCTATTCCCTGATTGTAATCTTATTGAGAGTCAATAGGTCTGCAGCAGCTCAACTCTGATAATGCATTTAACCCAGACTCTGCCTATATGGATATTTGTGGTCGGACCGTTAAGGATGGGGGAGGGAAATTATCTCACAACTCATGAACTTCTCATTTTCAAATATTTCTTGTGCACAAAATTATTTTAAGTACTTTAAAAGTGACAATTGTGAATATCAAAAACAGGCATTACCGCAGGAACTGTACGGGTCTCTTCCCAGCCACTATGATCTTGCGTTCTTTGTTCCAGGTCAGAGGTTGACATTTGCAAAATATCTACTTGTTCAGGAAAATTCAAACTCAGGTGGTCAAAAATCAGTTTTCTTCCTGGATCTTGCTTATTTACGTTCATGATGAACAATAAATTGTTACTTTTATCTTTGTTGTTTGAGCTGAAACTGTGCAGATAAAAAGGTATTAGACCACTATATGAAAGATCACTATTTTCAGATTCTTCATCTAAATCAACTTAATCTTCTGATAAGTCAAAAAGTCCAGAAGAGCCAAGCTCCCAAGTTATTTCCCTTCCATATCGCTCTCTTTGGACTCCTGCCCTTCAATGCGACTCATGCATGATTTCTCCTTCTGTGCATAAATTCTGCTGCAAGGGATTTTAGCGCTGGGTTCTACATCAATTTGGCTTTCAAAAAAGTAAGGAGGGGGCAGGAATTTGGTTTTCATTTGATCAAAAATGCTTTTAAAACGTTGATTTATCGCTGGTAATGAGTCATCGACGGCAACTGTATGGTGGATCTCCGAAATTCCAGGGCCAAGAAAGAAAGCTTGATTTATTATTTGTTTCTCGGGTGCTTCTGCAAAACATTGATCTTTGCAAAACTTGGATGACAACTTCACTGAATTTGTCTCCCAGTTAATGGTTGTATTATGTACCGTCAACCCGTGCATTCCTAGGATAACAAGATACTGTACAAAAAGCAGGCAGCAAAACATGCAAGTAGAATAACAAAAAAAAACACAAGAAGGTACTTATAGATCTGCAGAATTAGAAGACAGTTGAACGAGAACAGGGAAAGGTCCAGCGCTAGGGAACAAAGAATAAACAGACATCTGCTCTGTAGACAAAAAGATAACAAGCAAATAATTAGCAGACTGGGTGGGGTTTTATACCCAAACAAAGATGGTCTCTGGCCTCATGGACGGTTGTTGTTCCTACTGGCACCGTGTCTTAACTTAACTCCTCTGTGCACCCCTACAGGTCTACGAGGAGTACTGCGGAAAGTAATCATGACAAGGTGGAAGGCTGCTTAGCCATGTCAACGGTCTAGCAGTTTAGCTCATATGACAGAATTCAAATCCCCGTTTATACAGTTAACGTTATTATGGTCATTTTGCAAATGAAAGTTATTTTTCCATCTCATTAACTTTGAGGATACCTGTTAAACTGAACAAAAAAAATTGTCCATTCTCAAATTCAGTAATGATAATTTTTAGCTCAAAAGTGACGGACTTCTGTGGACCTACCCAAAAGATGAAACTCATTGCTATGAGGCTATAAACAGTAGTCATATGAATATTACATGACATGTGGGTCTATTTCCAATTAGTGAGCATATACTGTACACTAAGGGGAAAGGGGGACGATAGACAGCACACTGATAGTGTTAAATGTATGCAATTGCAGGGTGCACGGAACAAAAGGGGACCCTTATTCCCCTGTAAAGTACTAACAAATCTACGTAAGTACCAGCACTCACTGTCTAATGGCTAAATGATGAAAACAGTTGTAATGCAGAAAATACATTTAATAATAAAACAAACCAGAAATAAATAAAATGTGTTTGCAGAAACCAGTGTCACAAATGGGCATGTCACAAAGTGAGGGGTGGGGGGGAAAAGGAAAAGGGGAAAAAAACCATGAAACACAAGGAATATACACAAAAAACGGAGAATGGAAAGTATGCTAGGGGGGCAATGTTTCGAGGGACTACTTCTTCATCTGGCCCATTCCCCCTGGTCCAAATGGTCCCAGAGGTACTTCCCTAAACCTTCCTTCCCCTATCACTGGTCAAATTAGGCAATAGTACAGTAAAGGCTGAACACAGCTTGCACTAAAAAAGCACCAGGAGTCCACAACAGTCAATGTAAAAAGTCAATGGGAATAGCAAATGAAACAGTAATCAAACCCTCTGTGGCTCAGCTCCTATTGCCAACAGTGTCCTGTGGTACTTGAACTACTGGCATTGACTATAGTGGATTCTTGCTGCCCTGCCATTAGCTGTATTTAGCCTACACTGCATGATGGCTATCTATTTTCAGGGGTGTCTGATTTGACCAGTGATAGGGGAAGGAAAGCTTAGGGAAGTACCTCTGGGACCATTTGGACTAGGGGGAATGGGCCAGATGAAGAGGTAGTCCCTCGAAACGTTGCCCCCCTAGCCTACTTTCCGTTCTCCGTTTTTTGTGTATATTCCTTGTGTTTCATGTTTTTTTTCCCCTTTTCCTTTGTTTCCCCCACCCCTCACTTTGTGACATGCCCATTTGTGACACTGGTTTCTGCAAACACAATTGATTTATTTCTGGTTTGTTTTATTATTAAATGTATTTTCTGCATTACAACTGTTTTCATAATTTAGCTATTAGACAGTGAGTGCTGGTACTTACGTAGATTTGTTAATACTGTACACTAATAGGATACAGCAAATGGATACATCCCACAGTCAGGATTAGTGAGCATTAACATGAGTCTGTTTAATCATGCAGTGTATAAAAACTTTAGACCCAATAGTAAATGGTACAGTACATACTCAGCTAAATAAATGTATGCAAAGGGTTTTATCTTAGTGCTGTATGTGCAATTTACAATATTGTTATGCCCTTTGGTAAATGCTTCTTCAGTTCCTTTCTGAGCAAACTGGGCTCAGTAATATGTGTGTCACATCCATCTACGTTTATGTTATGCAGATGTTCCCCAGTTTATAATTCAGCACATTTTAAGAAGTGCGGTAAGTGAAGCAATCCTGCCATTTGCTGATCTCTGAAGCTAATTGCCTAAGTGTCCCTCATTTAAAAGTATCTAACACTCTCTGACCTTCTGTCCTGTTGTCATTTGACATATTACTGCCACCTACCTGGAAATCTAGTTTTACTAATAAGCAGATCAGTGAAATAAATCATGTAAGTTTCTGATTGCTGACCTTCGTAAAACTTTTTTTGTTCTATTTTTCTATTATACTGAAGATCAAGCATTTTAGAAACAGGTCAAAAGAATCTATGATTTTTAGAAATTAGTGCATTCATATATATTATGATATACATTTAATTCATAGGTATATCTGGGGTTAATTAAATAGGCAGTACACAAAATGTTGTTGTACTAAACTGAATCACAGTTTAAAGTGGGTTAGAGTTGTAGTGCTAAATAGTTTTTAGTCTTTCTGTTCACACATATTGCAAGTACAGATGTAGCACAATGTACTGTACACTCCCTGTGACCGTGAGAAGTTAAGTTTAAATCCCCGGCAATTATTTACGCTTTGCGTGTTGGATGCAGTTACTGTGACTGACAGCGAGTGCGCAGTGACAGCTAAAAAACATTAAAAAATAGAAACTCACTCTTAATATTAACAATCCTTCTGTAGATGTGTAGATGCACAGATGTGCAGAGTGGTACTGGTTCACTTTACAGTATGAATATTTGCGCAAATATATAAAAATAAATGTGCATCATGACAAATAATTTGTGCACGTTAAAAAAAAAAAAAAATCCCAAGCTCTGAGAAATAGTTTCACTTTTTGACATAAGAGTTTTGCAGCATTTTTTAGTTTTGTCAACATCTTTGCAAACACCTCCAAACATTGTGAAGTTACTGTGAAAAAAAATGTTAGCTTTTACAGGCACATTTGAATCACTATATGAAATAGTGACACTTTTTTATTTTATTTTCTTTCTTCTCTTTTTTTGCCGATTTTGGAAGTTAGCTGTAGCAATGTGACCATTTTTGCAAAAGGGAGCAGAATAAAGTATACAATTTAGTTAAATATACTGTATCAGGCTCCATGCAATCTGCTTTTGGTGCTAAAATTATGTTAATAGAATTATTTATTTATAAATTGATATTCTAAATATTGTTTTGTAATGGCTTTACTACAGTGTTTGCCTTTTTACATAACCTAGCAGAGTCTTGCACTAAAGCGTCTGTCCTTGGAGACAGACCATTTAAATGTGGACATTGCATACTAAATAGCATAAGGGAATGTATGGTCTTAATGGTAGAAGAAGTTTGAATAAACATGATAACACTTATACAGTAGGTAAAGGTGTCCCAATGGTAATTACAGATTAATTAAACTAGGTCAACATTTAATAGTATTTATTTTTTTGGTGAAAAATAGATTTTTTTTAAGACTATGCCATACTGTAATTATTATGCACAGTTTTTTTTTTAAATAATTGAGTTCAAAATGCAAAATCATGCACGGGCCTAGAGATGGGTGAACAAGTCCAAATCTGCTCCCCGTAATTTCCCCACATAAAATTTTTGTTTATACACAGGATTGATACCAGAGGCCAGCAGGGTTCCCTGGGTTGTCCCCACGAGTGTCCAGGGATCCTCAGGTGGTCCCCGCGGGTGTCTTTGGGCCCTTGGGTGGTACCCGCAATCTCTTTTCCAGCATTTTTTTCAATATATTTAAATATGTACACCTTCTTCCCCCCAAAAAACACATATAATACTGTAATGGGCAAAATAACTATTATCCAGATGTGGATAATAGGTCATTTGCCGATTATTAAATAAAACATTAGCCAGCCAGCATAAATAAAGTAAATAAACCTTTCTACTTACCCATGCCATCATGAGGGGCATCCTCGTCAGCATACTGCAGGTCCATGTCCTCCGATGCCAGCAAGAATACATGAAAAAATACAATCTAATGGCCCCTAACCTCTTAATACCCTTAGTTAGTTCAAACGGATGTGACTTCACTTTAAGGGTTGAACTAATGTAACCTATCACATGGTACAGAAACTAATGGGATTGTCTTCAATCCCATTGGCTCTAATATCATGTGATATAGCCATGTGGTTTTAAGGATCCCTCCCTTTAAGGATCCCTCCCTTGGAGATGACATCACATCCTTAAAAAAAAAAGAGGTGGACCCATGATACAGCGTCCAATCAGATTGGAGCTGTACCATCTAACCTGAAAATGTGACATCGCAGGCCCTTTATAAGGCCTGGAGGCCTCCTTTAACAGGAAGAAGACAACGAGACAACGTCCATTGGGATTTACTATGGGGTTGGATTGACATATGAAGACAGAGGATAGAACATTACAAATAAGAAATAAATAATGACAGATGAATATAGAAGGTGATAGAAGAATTTTGTTACCTGTTCCGAATCAAGGCGGATGGCGTTGGATTGACTTTGATGACGTTGCGGTTCAAGAGCTTGCAGAAATGCCGGGATTCGGAGGGTCAACACTTCTAATGGTAAGAAAAATATTGAATGTATGTAATTTTATTTTAACATGTTTTTTTATTGTATTTTTTTATGTTTTTCATTGCCCATTGATTGTTAATGTAATAATCTGTGCCCGTTAGATACAGATAAATACAGTGACATCCAATGCCTTTTTTGGCAAATGCTTTTTTTCTATTGGTTGTTGTTTTTTTCTTTTCCTGTTTATTGTTTGGCTTAACTTGTTTAATTTGGATGGCTTGATTTTATTTCATTTTCATGATTGTTTAGTTTTTTTAATTAATTATTTATTTTGTTGGCTACTGGTTTTAATTGATCTATTGGCTAGTGTTTTTATTAATTAATTGATTTGTTGGCTGGTGGTTTAAATTCATTAATTGTTTTGGTGGTTAGTGCTTTTATTTATTTAATTAATTGGTTGGCTAGTGCTCTTATTTATTTAATTGGTTTGGCTAGTGCTTTAATTTATTGAATTTGTTGGCTAGTGCTTTTATTTATTTAATTCGTTGGTTAGTGCTCTAATTTATTGAATTGGTTGTCTAGTGCTTTAATTTATTTAATTAGGGTGTTTAGGTGCTTGTGTATTTTTGGCCTTCATGCTTTTTTTTGGGTGCCCATTGACTGCTATAGTGGCTTATCATGCCCATATTATATGGGTGTGATGTACCACTATGCCAATCAATGGGTACAGGGTGGGTATAGTGGTCCCTGGGTGGGTGAATAGGCCTCCCCAGTGGGTAGCGGGGGAGGGTCGGTTAACCGTTAAATTACTATAGTGGTTATTAACCACTAACGTTATTAAGGGGTAGGGGCCATTAGATTATATTTTTTCATGTACTCTTGCTGGCATTGGAGGATATCGACCTGCAGTATGCTGATGAGGATACCTTCATGATGGCAGGGGTAAGTAGAAAAGTTTATTTACTTTATTTATGCTGGCTGGCTAAAGTTTTATTTAATAATGGGCAAATTAGCTATTATCCATATGTGGATAATAGTTATTTTGCCCATTACAGTACTGTATGTGTTGTGGAGGGGTTTATTTATTTAAATGTATTGAAAAATAAATATTGCACACAGGATTGGTACCGCAGGCCAGCAGGGACTCGAGGGGACCACCCGAGGGCCCCCAAACACCTGCAGGACCACCTGAGGACCCCCGTACACCCAAGGCGACTACCCGAGGGTCCACAGACACACGCCGGGACCACCTGTGGCCTCTGGTATCAATCTTGTGGGGCTAGTGGAGGTGGGTATTAGTGTTGTAGTGTTTTTAATGTTTATTGTGGGTAGCAAATACAACAAGAGATCCCCCCTGGGAAGCCTCAGAAAAATGACAAGAAGATACGCACAAAGCGCACAAGGGATTACTATATATACTCAGCATAGTATATATGAAAATAAAATAAAATCTAATCAGTCAGACTAGAAGTAAAACACTTTAATAGAAGGTCTTACCAGACCATAATAAAATGTAACACACACACACCGTATCGATACCGCAATCAGGGAAAGGTATATACCCACTCTACAAAACAAAACAATTACACATATGAAGAGACACGAAAGTATCCAAACCCACTTGACTCACAATACCACAACAAAATGTGTAGTGTGATGCAAAGACAGAGTGATTAAAACTTCATTGAGTGGAACAGCTACTAACCAGATGACAAAGTTGAGACATTAGGGGGTCTGATATACAACATAACAGCATTTAGGATGAAGCCATTTTGTTTGAATATTTCAATCCGCCATCTTGTCTTGTCTCTGTGTTTCATTTCTGTGTTTCATTTCTGTATGAACAAACGTGTGAAGCAGAGAATGGAATGTTTCCGCTCTTAGCTGACTTTATTGATCTTTCCTCATCCAATCAGCTTCAAATTGAAAGTGTAAACAGGCTAGAAGTTGTGAGAACCCTTGAGATAAGCTCAGATTCTTACAGAGAAACTGATTCTCATACAATGTGCCAAGTGGCAGAATAGGCACATCCCATTTAACCCCATAATGGTTTTTAGCTTACAGACAGTTATCCAGTATTATTATGTATTACAAAATGACATCAGCTTTAGTATTGTTATGTATTACAAAATGAGGTAATATTAGTGATGTGCAAGCCTCCCCATAAAGGGGTGGAGCTTTAGGTTTTAGGGTATAAATATATGGCATACCGTGTTATTGTTAGAGAGTTTTTTTTTTCAAAAGCTGTCTCCGTTGTGCACTTGACTTGAATAAATTCATGTGTTATTCTGTTTCAAAATAACCTCAGACTGTGTTTTTTATTTACGTTTTTCTCAGATGGCGCATTCCGAATAGGGACTCAATATCATCGGAATCGAGCACCCGGATGAATCACTCCTCCATTACTTAAACCTGAGCGCTCACATATGAATCAAGGTAAGGCTACCTGTATTTTTTAGACAAACAGCCTGTTAAAATTGTTTTTGAGTGGTGAGTGGAGCTGGTTTTTGAACGGTGTCTTATCTGATGTGACGAGTAAGAATCACTAGCAGTTTCACGTGAATTTATTATTCTCTGTTCCTGTATTCATTTTAAAGTGTAAGAGTGTTAAGAGTTGTTAGGGGCTAAGGTAAGAATTCCGTTAAAAGTTTTGGTGTTTTGGTGATGAAGGTGAATGTTTGTATGCTTAAAGGGATTGTTTTCAGACCGTCCGGGGTTGTGATAAATATTTTTGTTGTCTGAGCAGGACGGGTCCCTGATTGTACATTTGCTCTGTTTTGTCATTAACATACCAAGTGAGTTCATGGATATCTGGTTAGAAAGTCTTATCTGTATCCATGTTATAAAAGTGTAAGCTTTTTCAGGACTGGGTTGGACCCGCTGAAGTGATTCAAGTTTTTCTTTGGTATAGTTATGGTGAGAAAATGTGATTGGGGAACAGTCTTGTGACAGGTCCTTATTTGCATATTTACACTATTCAGAACAATAACATGCCAAAAGAGTTGTACGTAATCAGCTTGCGCTGATTATTGTAACGCTAAATTGTACAGGTCAATTAACAGTTGATTGCTGTAGCCGAAGTATTGTACATTGTCAATTAACATTGATTATTGTAGCTGAAGAAGTATTGTACAGGTCAATTAAATTTGATTTCTGCAACAGGGGAATAATGGGAAACCAAAAATTCTCAAAGGATTGTGTGTCTGCAATAATAAAGAATGAATACAGAGAACGAAAAGAGACAATATAAATATATTTTGTTGGCCAGTGAATGGCACTGTTTGTACTATTATCAACAAATTGTGCAGATGTTTAAATGAAAGAGGGGTCTTTTTCTGTGGGATTGAGAAACTCAGGGAGCGCAGTCTCATGTGTTTTTGAATCCCACAGGGAAACATACCTTACGGTAATATGGGTCAAAAGAATTCTGTTGAGGGACAGAAGGGTCCCGCTGCATTAATTTGTACCATTGCCAGGACAGAAGTTAATATAATAACAAGTGAAATAGAAAGTGACTAGGAAAGAAATAGCAAGTGAATTTGCCGATAGATAATCAAGGCATATGATGGTGTTGAGGAAGTAGGTATTGAGGGTTTTTGTTATGAAAGGTTATATGCAGAAATTGGGATACAATTAGAGACGGTGTATATTGTTTGGAAGGGACAGAAAGTGTTTGGAAGGGACAGAAAGTGTTTGGAAGGGACAGAAAGTGTTATAATTGTAAAAAAAAAAAAGGCAGGACATTTTTGCTAGTAATTGCAGAGCAGCCCTAAGAGAGAGAAGAGAACAGAAAAGAATGGGAGTAGCCCTGTAACTGGTAAAAATTGAAAAGGTTTGTTCGTACTCTACCACACGAATAGGTCTTTTAAACCAGAAAATATTATTTTTCCTTCTGTTCTAATGGCAACTAGAAAGAGAATCAGAATAACAGCAGAACAGACCGGGAAAAAAAAAACACTTTTCTCCAAAGGAATGTGCAAAATATACGAAAAGTTAACTCACAAGCTCCGGAGCATTAAAAAAAAAAAAAAAAAAATCTAAAAGCAGGTTATTTATGAGAAGCTTATTCGCTGTGTAGAAGAGAAGTTTGTGTCTATGTTCTTTGTGTGTCTGTATTGTGGTTTCTGTATTGTGTGTAAACCAGTAAAAACACGTCAATTGCATTTCTATAGGATTAAGATATGTTGCAGAGAGATTTTAAGCTCACACGTATTGTTTAAATTATATATGGTGTGTGCAGTTGTATAATTATCCTATTTTTTATTTTTGAGAGGCCATATTTTTATTTTTGAGAGGCCATATTTTTATTTTTAGAGAGGCCATTTTTTTTCATTTTTATTGCTTTGGAAAGAGCTCCATTTTAACTTTGAGCTGAAGTTTCAATCCAGTAATTAATATTTAGAAGACGGAGAAACTGTTTTGTTATCTGCTCGGCACTCTCAAGGTCTTTTTGGCGAAACGCCCGGGCTGGCAAATTGCCCAAGATAAACAAGCTCTGAAATTTTTCTCTGAGTGTCTTTAAAAAAATAACGCTGTCAGTGTGTTCGGCACTGTGCAAAGAGATTATATTACAAGAAATTTAGTGTGAAGTCCTATACAAAAGCACTTGACTATTATCTGAATATGTGATGTGTTTTATAACTTTTAACCATTTATTTTTTTCATAGGTGTCCTATTTTATTATAAGCAGTTGTTATTGTTAAAATATTTGTAGAATGTTTGCCAAAGTGGTGCATTAGGAGTCACCTCTCGTTTTTGGATATGTTCTAGGTATAGAGTTAAAGGACAGGTGATATATAGTTGCAAATACAGTTACATAAGTGAGCAAGGTATACATTATATGCAAGGCATTTCACATTTTTAGCAGAATAGTTACAATGGAGTGTTTGGGGTGGAGGCCAGACTGGAGTTGGCTAGGGGCATTTGTCTTAGTATAGTAATTGTTTAATTGGGAGTGAACACATTTTTGTCCATGACTTTGGATAGTATTGTATTGTAGTGTATGACTTTATTTATGTAAAGCGTCAAAAATGTTCTCAGCACTTCACAAATAATACAGTAGAGGGAATTATAATAGAATAGTAAGTGCAGCAAAATCAGACAATAGGAAAAGAAATCCCTGCCCTGAAGAGCTTACAATCTAAGGTTTGAGTGGAATTTACAGAGATAGCAGGTGAGTGAATAAGTGCTGTAGATGGCAGTGCTTGGGCACAATGGGTGTGGTAGGAGTGACTGTGTGTGCAATAATAGCCATGAGTGAAGGCGATTGGGATGCTTGATTTGTGGGCAAGTTTTAAGGTTAGTTAGTATTTTATGAAAAGGTTGATACCATTTGCATCGGAGGAGATGACAGTGAGGCATGAATGAGAGCAATTGTGTATTGGGAGAAGAGAGATTGGTCTGTAGTTTGAGACAGTGTTTTTGTCCCCGCGTTTGAAGATTGGGACGCTCTGGCAGTTTTCCAGGTCTTAGGGATAAGGCCTGCAGAAAGGATACAGTTGATTATGGAAGCAATTGGTTTGACAATGGATGAGGAGCAAAGTCTTAGGAACTTAGATTGTAGTACAGGCAAGTCCACATTAGCTGCTTAGTTTTAAATATGAGGAGCATTAATAGGAGATACCTCAGTCTATATGCGGATGTTAAGACAGTAGTAAACACATTGATACAAGAATTTATTCCTAGGTATGAATTATCTCCCTATGAGACACTTAAGGGATGACTTATGACTATCAGTAGTTCAAAGGAACAAATTAAGGACCATCTATTGGTAATAAAACAATTAATAAGTATTGTATGCCACTAATACATTTTTTGAGTTTCTCTAGGCAAAGTTGAAAGTGCACCGACTCGAGAAGGGGTTAATAGTTTAATATTTCCTACGCAAGCATGCTCTTCATCCCAGATGAAAAGGCCTATACTAACCACCAATACAGCAATTAAAGTGGCAGAGTTCTTTCCCTGGACCCAAAGTACAGTAAAGCTTGTTCCAGCTCCACCAAGGACCAAAGTCACCTAAAGCACTGCCGCATCAAGTTAACGTTTTGACGAGACATAAACTCTAACCGTTAACCAACGAGGAAAATAAGATACCAGGCAGAGGCCTGATCTTATCAGGAACATTTCATTTTTTCAAAGACTCAGAACATTTCATTTTTTCAAAGACTCAATATTTTTATTCTTTTAGTGTGTATAAGTTAGAATTTTAAGATGAATGCACCATTGGGTCTGCGAAGGTATAACCCACAGAGAGATGACAGGATTGTCATGATGATGCTCTGCGGAGCTTTGTCAACAATACTCATCTGCCTGTGTTCCTTATACATCGCAGATATCTATCACCATGGTCAAGGTAAAACTACACTAATTCATCATCTCACCCACAAACATCACAAAGTCTCAGTAATAGAATGTTGTGCTAATTCTCAAAATATATGATGGTAGAGATGCCATTTTCTTTAGCTAGCAGCAGAAAGGTCTAGCATTTTTGTATCCATTTATACACACTACAAACACCAAATATTTCAGGGCTGAAAGTAGTTTATGGAAAGAACAATTCTGGGTTAGTTTAGTTCCAAATGTAGGAGGTGGGTTATCATGGAAAGCAAATAGGTAGCGCTATATCCCAATAGGCAGGCAGCCTGAGATATAATCCTGACCCCCAGTCAGGTGATGAGTATGGCAACAAATTATATCTATGGCGCTCTGCACTAGTGATATACCATATATATGATAAAAAATCAAATAAATTTATACAACCAGTGTCGTGGATATTCTCCCTTTGGTATTGATGCTCCACACGTGGTGGGTACACATGTAAGGAAAGAAAATCAAAACATAGTGTAATATTGTTAAACACACATATAAACATGCAACATGAGACAGACGCTGAGAACAACAGGTGACAGATTACAAACACATTTAATAAGGTATATGATTAAAAATACATAAAAATACATAAAAACATATATAAGGATCTGGTAGGATACTCCAACTCAAGTGGGGATTCCTGCTTACCAAACGTAAGATGGTATCAGGCAATGGATATTGTTAAAGAGTATCCCCTCTTGTGGATGGCCGCTGCTGCAAACTCCTGGGCTCGCACGTGGAGTCTCCGTCTCTGTGACCTCCGCCTCTGTCCGCCGTGGACACGTGATGCTGGCGTGGAAGCTGACCGCTGTAGACACCTCCTGCCTTGCCGCTGAAAGCGCGCCAACCGGAGCAGATTCAAATGCGGATGGATATGCGCCAAAGACACAGCAGCCCGCAAGTAGCAGTCATTAATTCCAAGGGGGACAACGTTCACCACTGAGTGTGGGAGACCTCCCAGACCTCTCAATAACACCCTACACGTTTCAAAAGTAAGACTTTCTTCCTCAGGGGTAAATGTGATATGAAAAAATAGTCCCTTTATGTCCCGGTATATGTAGTCCCGTATTAAAGGTGCAGTACACCATTGTGAACTTGATCATGCGCAGATGGATGCGCTGGGACTCTCAGCGTCACAAACATAACATAGACACAAGACAAAATGACAAATACAATAAACAACTGTTATTAATTAATATATTACACAAAAGTACATTATTAATACATACATAATTTTTGGAACCATAGGATACAATAAAGCATTATTACTATACAACATGATAATACTTGAAGTGGATAAGGCTGTAAGACCACATATATAATGGTATATGTGGCCAGTCCACAATTGTGCAAGAAGTATAATGAGCAGAATTTGCCATTGTGTAAACCAAGTTGGTTGGCTATTATAATACGTGAATAGGGGGTGAAATGTGCCCCGTGGTGGGTTAAAGTATTGAAATGTATGGTGTGCCAATGTGTATAAGAATATATGTGATGGTATATAAGTGTGACATATGCTAGAAGGGAAGTGATGTGTGGATGTATAATAATGTGAATTAATGTGTATAAAAAAAAAAAAAAAAAAAAAGTGAATATAGAATAATGTGTGAGACTATATTAATATAAATACAGTGACTAATCAGTGTAATAATATTTACAAAAATTTTTTTTTTAAATATAAAATATATATATTTTTTCGTGATAAAGTAATTAATGTGAATAGCTTATACTGCCATATAATAATATTTATTATTAAATAACATTATCACAGGGAGTGAATTGTCCTATGATAATGGGGATAATGATTAAATTAAATGTGGTGTCTAGTACATGGCCTACGATATTTCGCCAAAGGAACCTATATGATGGAGTATAGATCAAAGGGATGGATGATTTATCTTTCCAGAAGGAATGGCTTCAGGTCGAATTCTATGTTTAGTCCCAGGGGGGTTAATGTTTGCAATTCGTAAATCCAAAAGGATTCTCTCTTGCCTAACGCACCTCCCCTGTTCCCACCGCGCCAGTTGTTTGTGACTGCCTCAATCGCTACACATTTTAGACCCTTAGGGTTTTTACCGTGCATTTGGAGAAAATGGCTCGATACGCTATGTGAATCCAGACCTCTTTTAATGTTATAGATATGTTCGTAGAACCGACGTTTAATCGGTCTAGTGGTCATGCCCACATACTGCAGACCACAGGGACACTCAAGGAGATAAATAATATTTGTGCTATTGCATGTAATGTGTTGTTGAATGGTATATTGTTTTGAAGTGTGAGTTGAAGTGAAAGTTAATTGTTTAGAACTGAATTTACATGCTATGCATGTATTACATGTGTAATAACCTTTAGTGATATTTTTATTTGTTTGACATTTAGATCTAAGTGGACAACTGGGAGCTAACCTTTGGCCTATGTTTGGTGCCTTGGTGAATATTATTTTTGGTTTCAGTGGAAGTATTTCTGATAAATCTGTGTCTTTTCTCAGAATTGGCCAATACTTTTGAATAGTTTTCCTTATCCCTGGTGCCATCTGGTTAAATTGTGTTATGAATGGTATTTGAGTTTGTGTATTGGATGATTTGTGTTTATACTCCAAAAGAGTCGATCTGTCTAATGCTTCGACCTCAGAGATAACTCTATCAAGATGATTTGATGGATAATTTCTATCGATAAATCTATCTCTGAGGTCTTGCGCTTGGGTTTGGAACACTTCCATTGTGGAACTATTTCTTTTAAGTCTGATAAATTGACCTTTGGGAATGTTATCGATCCACGCAGGGCTGTGATGGCTACTGGCGTGCAGATAATTATTTGCCTGAACCTTTTTGAAATGAGTTTTAGTAAGGATGGTGTTATTATGAATATATATAACTAAATCTAAAAATTCCAACGAAGTATTACTGGAGGCAAAAGAAAATTTTAAATTAAAGGGATTATTATTAATGTACAATTGAAACTTGTCGAGCTCGTCTAATGAGCCAGACCAAATAAAGAAAATATCATCTATGTAGCGCCGCCATAGCACCAGGCTTGCTCCAAAGGTGGGTTATCATATGACAGGCTTAATACATTAACATATGTGTTACATTATGTCCTCAATCACACCACTACAGCTATTGCATCACTAAACCAAGAACAGGTTCAGATCAGGCTTATGGCCTTACAAAATAGAGTGGCTTTAGATTACATTTTAGCATCAAAAGGAGATGTACTGTATGTGCCCTAATTAAAGAACAATGTTATGTTTTCATCCAAGATCAGAGTGGCAAGGTTAGACAAGATAGAAGAAATTCAAGAAAGACTTAGGAAAGAAAGTGACACAGACTGGGACCCTTTGGGGCTTGATGGATTGGTAGGATCACTAGGAGTGAAATTTTTGAATGAGTGTGTATGTGTGATACTCGTTGTCATCTATGTTTGTGTTACGTTTGTCAAAGGCATGATCCACAAATGTGCAACCCTCTTTGCCGACATGATGCCATTGTTTGCAGATCCAATACACAGGGGCCTATTCAGAGAGCAGCGAGAAGCGCAATCTCGCCAGGTTTTCGCCAAATATGCCTACAGAAATTTAGTAAATGGCGAGAAACTGGCGAGATGAGGAAAAACCGCCATTTTTTTTTTTTTTTAAAACTCGCCGCGCGGGTGGCGAGAAGCAATATCTTGCCAGTTTTAAAACCTGCCGTATGCAGGTAGCCCCGATCAGCATCTCGCTGCTGATCGCGCCAATAAAATGGAGAGATGTTCTCCAAATAACTCCGCCAAAAAAGTTGGCAAGATGCTGGAGCTGAGCGGCGATAGGGGACATGAAAAAAAATCAGTCCTTTTCCTGGCTCGGATTGATGCCAAGGGTCTCCAGAGGTGATACCATTAATACCAGCACCGGAGGCCCCCTGGCATGCATCCGAGGCAGGAAAAATGCATGTAAAGGCCACTTCATTAACTTAGCGGGTAACCGCTAAGGCAATGAAGGGGTTAACCCACCATGCCAGCTTTATTGTGGGTAGCGGGTGTGGGTGAAGGGGGTATTTGGCCCTTGGTGTGAGTTTAGGGCTTGCGGGGGGGTTGCGGGTGCACTTAACCCCTTCACGACCGTAGCAGTTAATACCGCTACGGTCATGAAGGGGTTAACCCCTCCCGCTACCCCACCGCAAGCCCTAAACAACCACCGTTGGGGCTAATACCCCCTTCACCCACACCCGGTTATTAACCGCTACATTCATTAAGGGGTTAACCCACCCTCACCCACCACTTGGGATGCCTACATACCCTCCCACAGTAACCCCCCACCCGTGAGGCCTAACCAGCCTCACCCACTACCCACAAAGTAGGCCTACCCACATACCGTTGGGGAACACCCCCCCCCCCCCCAACACCTACAGTACAATAATGTGCAAAATAACTATTATCCGGATAGGGATAATAGATTATTTGTCCATTATTAAAAATATTAACTAGCATATTCAAATAAATTAAGTACTACTGACCTTATCCATAAGAAGTCTCAGTCGCCAGCAACATCTTTGTCTTGCCCACAAAAAACATAGCCAATACAAAGCCAATACATTGCAATAACATTCAGATATCAATTAACCCCTTAAATACCATATCGGATAATAACCGCAAAGGTAATTAAGGGGTTAAGCCACACTGGCCCAATAGCCACCCTTCACCCATGAATTTGTACATTGGCTTCATCATGCAAATATATGGCTTTCAATGACGTCACAGCCTTTCTCCCCCAAGCCTCTGTCACATGGTATACTAGAGCCAATCAGAGTACGGATGGAGTTCCCAGGCTCTGATTGGCTACCGTACCATGTGTGGACGGCCATGTTTCTTTTAATGAAGTCATCTTAAAGGCAATTGAAGCAAAGCCATTCTGATTGGCTGTGCTTTCATTGCCTTTAAGTGACGTCATCATTTTTTTTTTATCGGCCAAAACACATGGTTTTCACGGCCCAATCAGGGCCGTGGGAACCATATGACGAAAATTTGACGTCATAGGCCTTTAAAAGCCTATGTCGTCTCATTTTGAAGCCAGTCGCCGAGGAGGAAGGACCTCCTACAGAAGAAGAAGGCCAGACCCCGGAAGAAGATAGAAGAAAGAAGAATACAGATGAAGATGGATTAAAATTAGAAGACCCGTGGATTGATTTGGATTTTTAGTTTAATGTTTATTTTTTTATGGTTTGTTATTTTATGGGTTCCTGTGCCTGGTGGTTTTGATCGTGAGTAACCAGTTCAACGGGAGTCGGTGGGGGCAAGTAATGGTAAGTGAACTAAAGAAATGTATTAAATTGAACTTGTTAATTTTTTTAAATTCTTTTCTTTACATGTTTATTTAATTATCTGTGGTATATCATTTCTTGCCACTGTATGTATGTATGTATGTCTAGAGAGATATATACATACAGGGTAAGAAATTATAGTGTTTTAAAAGCTTGATTTGATGTGTTTTTAAGTATTTTGACTATGCATCTATGCTTAAATGTGTGTTTAAAGTCTTTTAAAATTAGATAGAAGTAATCGTTGCTATTCTATGTTGTATTAGAGGTCAGGGTTAGCCTTGGTTGTCAATTTTTTATGCTTGTTTTTACTTATATATTTTCACAGGCCACATTGCTCAGTTGCAGGTTTGAATTAGTTAATTGTTTAATTGTTAGGGATGGAATGTAAATTGTTTAGGGATGGAATGTAAATAGTTTAGGGATGTCATTAATGAATTGTAATTGATTTATGTTTACCGGATTGGTTACAATAGTATATTTGTTTGGAGTTATCTGTATTTTGCTTGCAATGTTATTGTTAACTTCAATGCAGAATGTATATGGTGCATAGATTGTATGCATCATATATACAATGTAAATGCAATGTGTTGATTGTGATTTGAGGTTTTTGAATGGCATTTGATCTTTTTGATTGTAATATCAGTTAGGATTATGAAAGGAAATTAATTGTATTGTAGTGTGTATTTATGAGAACTGTTATTTTGAGTACAGCATGTTTTTGATAACCCTTCTACATTTATTTGTATATTGGTTCATCATGTGTGTGTATCTCTCTCTCTCTCTCTCTCTCTCTCTCTCTCTCTCTCTCTCTCTCTCTCTCTCTCTCTCTCTCTCTCTCTCTGTATATATATATATATGCAGAGTTCCGGGGCTGTGACTGGGGCAGTGTCAGCTGGAGTGTCTTAGACAGGTCTGCAACCCGCACGACGACGACGCGCACGCGCAGGAGCCCATACCAAGCGCGGGAATACCATCGGTGGCCATTGGAAGCGAGAGCTGGAATCTGGACAATATACAGATAGCGAACGGAGCCCTGTACACCTGGTTCCTGGTGATCGTGTCTGGCAGTCCTGAAGGAGTCCACGGAGACGTGTTCCAGTATCCAGAAACGGATGGTGGTGATAAATTCACAAACTGCTTTTTATATATTTTAATCTTGTGAGTGCGATTCCTACCCCCTACCCCTCACCCCCTTCCCCCATTTTTAATAAATCTTATGCAGTATTATGCTATGGGGCGTGCGCTCTCTCTCTTTTTCTGTTTATATATATATATATATATATATATATATATATATATATATATATATATATATATTTGCATGATAAAGCCAATGTACAAATTCATGGGTGAAGGGTGGGTATCGGGCCAGTGTGGCTTAACCCCTTAATTACCTTTGCGGTTATTATCCGATATGGTATTTAAGGGATTAATTGATATCTGAATGTAATTGCAATGTATTGGCTTTGTATTGGCTATGTTTTTTGTGAGACTTCTTATTGATAAGGTCAGTAATACTTAATTTATTTGATTATGCTAGTTAATGTTTTTAATAATGGACAAATAATCTATTATCCCTATCTGGATAATAGTTATTTTGCACATTATTGTACTGTAGGTGTTGGGGGGGGGGGGGGGGGAGAGGGAGGGGGGTGTTCCCCAACGGTATGTGGGTAGGCCTCCCTTGTGGGTAGTGGGTGAGGGTGGTTAGGCCTCACGGGGTGGGGGGTTACTGTGGGAGGGTATGTAGGCGTCCCGAGTGGTGGGTGAGGGTGGGTTAACCCCTTAATGACTGTAGCGGTTAATAACCGCTATGGTGATTAAGGGGTTAGGGGACATTACTTTGGATGTTTTCATTCTTTTGTCTATTTTGCAACTGCGGAGGGGGCATGGGCAGGATGAAGATGAGGATGGCCTTCATCGTGGCAACCGGTAATGGGTAAGTGCTATATGTATTTAATGTATTTATTGCTGTTTATGTATTTAAAATGGGCACATTCACTATTATCCCTTTGTGGATAATAGTAATTGTGGCCATAACTATACTGTATGTGTTAGGGGGGGGGGGTTATTTCTTTAAAAGTATGTATGTGTTTATTCATTAATTTGGGGGGGGGGGGCACATAATTGGTACTGCAGGCCTGCGGGTAACACCCGAGTGCCCCCGCCGGCCTATAGTATCATTGATGTGCATACTGTATATGTGTATGTTAGGGGTTATAGGGGTTGTTGTTATATATATATATATATATATATATATATATATATATATTTATATTCATTTGTTTATTTATTCATTTAGATTTATTTATTTAGTGTGGGGCTGCTGTGTGTGATTATTCTTCATTGTGGGTAGCGGGTGAAGGGGGTATTAGCCCCAACGGTGGTTGTTTAGGGCTTGCAGGGGGGTAGCGGGAGGGGTTAACCCCTTCATGACCGTAGCGGTATTAACTGCTACAGTCGTGAAGGGGTTAAGTGCACCCGCAACCCCCCGCAATCCCTAAACTCACACCAAGGGCCAAATACCCCCTTCACCCACACCCGCTACTCACATTAAAGCTGGCACGGTGGGTTAACCCCTTCATTGCCTTAGCGGTTACCCGCTAAGGTAATGAAGTGGCCTGTACATGCATTTTTCCTGCCTCAGATGCATGACAGGGGGCCTCCGGTGCTGGTATTAATGGTATCACCTCTGGAGACCCGCGGCATCAATCCGAGCCAGGAAAAGGGCTGATTTTTTTTAATGTCCCCTATCGCCGCTCAGCTCCAGCTTCTTGCCAACTTTTTTTGGCGGAGCTATTTGGAGAACATCTCTCCATTTTATGGGCGCGATCAGCAGCGAGATGCTGATCGGGGCTACATGCATACGGCGGGTTTTAAAACTGGCGAGATATTGCTTCTCACCACCCGCGCGGCGAGTTTTTAAAACAAAAAAAAAACTGGCGGTTTTTCCTCATCTCGCCAGTTTCTCGCCATTTACTAAATTTCTGTAGGCATATTTGGCGAAAACCTGGCGAGGATGCGCTTCTCGCTGCTCTCTGCATAGGCCCCACAGTGTTTACACAGTGTCTTTCACCTTGAGATAAAAGGTGGCACTGTGTGCTCATTTGCATATCATTTCCTAGAATCACTTGCTGCAGTGGAAGTGCTGTGTGCTGGGCGATAATGGTGAAAGACAGGGTTGCAGACCTGTCTAAGACATGCAAATGAATATACAGGAATATTTACAGTTGCTATATGCTATACTGTGGAGGGTTTTTGTCACTTTTTTTACCCATCATAACCTTAATAAATATGGTGATAATGATCGATGCCACGGACAAAATGAGCATCACAGAATATACAGAAGGCTTCCAATCTTCCATCTCAAATGAGCAAATGTCAGAAAAAAACCTCACACTGATGATACCCATCAAAGTTGAAACATGTCTGTGAGTGGGTTAACTGACTTTGCATCTCCCAAGTCCTTGCTTAAAAGCTGTGTTTAACGCAGCATGCATTGGCTAAGGGTTGTTCATGTAATGTGAGCTTGAGATAAAAGGTGGCACTGTGTGCTCATTTGCATGTCATTTCCCAGAATCCCTTGCTGCAGTGGAAGTGCTGTGTGCTGGGCGATAATGGTGAAAGACAGGGTTGCAGTCCTGTCTAAGACATGCAAATGAATATACAGGAATATTTACAGTTGCTACATGCAATACTGTGGAGGGTTTTTGTCACTTTTTTTTACCCACCATAACCTTAATAAATGTGGTGATTACCTACTCTTTAATCTCAAATGAGCAAATGTCAGAAACCAACCTGAGCAAATGTCAGAAACCAACCACTGATGATACCCATCAAGGTTGAAACATGTCTGTGAGTGGGTTAACTGACTTTGCATCTCCCAAGTCCTTGCTTAAAAGCTGTGTTTAAAGCAGCATGTATTGGCTAAGGGTTGTTCATGTAATGTGAGCTTGAGATAAAAGGTGGCACTGTGTGCTCATTTGCATATCATTTCCCAGAATTCCTTGCTGCAGTGGATGTGCTGTGTGCTGGGCGATAATGGTGAAAGACAGGGTTGCAGACCTGTCTAAGACATGCAAATGAATAAACAGGAATATTTACAGTTGCTATATATATATATATATATGTAGCCAAGTCTTCCTTTCCCTCACTTACCTCTGATGCGAGATCAGAGAAGAGGGAGACTACGGCTGAAACGCTGTGTACGCGGGTGCTGCCGGAGTGGCGGGCAGACCTGCCGGGAGTAGAGAGAGCTGCGCCGGCGACAGGAGCTTCCCAGCGGGATGCTGGTAACGGAGCTGCCATCTTTAATTGCTGTGCATGCGCAAATATAACTTGCGCATGCGCAGAAGAGCCCCGAGGTTGCGTCGGCCATATTAGAGTTGTGCGCATGCACTGTCACATCAGAGTAGCGGTGGCCATCTTATACTATGTTCCACAGGGGAACCACACTTCCCATGAGCCTTAGGGAAGTACCACCACGTGACGAGCAGCGACCAATAGTGTTCTCCGGATACCCTGAGGGGATATTAATACAGTTTGGCGTGAAGGAGCATGTGCAGTCAGTTGGAGCCAGGAGACAGAAGGGGAAGGTAGTGTCTGGGTGCCAGTGGCTCCCAGATTAGGTCTAGATTTGCCCCTCAGGCCCCAGTTAGGCCCAGAACATTGTGAGTTTGTAGCTTCTATAGGGAAATGCTGCCAGGTAGGGAAAGTTCCACTGTAGCCTTAGAAGAATCAGGCAACCGTGACAAGATGCCGCGCAGTGACTTGTGGCCTGTGGTCTGGGACCAGACCACCCCCCAATAAGAGACTCTTAAAAGTGAGACCCTCCAGCGGGAATTCAATCCACGCAGAGGCGGATGCATTCGCGGACAGACCTACACTGGTGGATCAGACGGATCCTGGTTGTTATTCAGCAGTACTCTGGTAAAGGAGTGCCTGGGCAGGTACCACATTTAAGTGCATCAACAGTCCACGGGTATTGCTACTCCCTACACTTTGGGTGGGGTTGACATTGGGGAATGACACAAGGGATATTGTGCCAAGCACCCTATGTAGCAAACAACAGCAAATGGCGCACAGCCAGGAAGCCAGGTGGAATAAAAAGTTCAAAATCCTTTATTTCAGTACATTACTGATATCAGAACCCCCATGGGGAAAAAAACGCACCTCCTATGCGTTTCGGACCGGGAGGTCCTTTATCAAGGAGTCTAGCATATGGAGCAAATCTGTGTATTATATACCCCTAGTCTAATCATCAAAAATTTGACAAACCTGTGAAAATCGGGTCCATCCCTACTGCGCATGCGTGCGACGTCACGCTAGGCGCCACCACTCCAGGCACTAAGGCCTGTGAGTAATAAGCACCTCCCCCGTGTTGCAGCGCGCCCGCTAGCATAGGGGCAGATCACCGATGTCAGGCATGTCAACAAACAGATAATCCCGCCCCCATGACATCACACCGAGCCCCGATTGGCCAATGCACGCCGCCGGTCAACCAATAGCAATCCAGGCTGAACGAAAGGCACGCCCACCCCCCCGGGACTCCACGCAATGCCCCAGGCTGGCGTGAATATTGTTAAACTGCGCAAACTAACCGCAACCTTTATGTAACAATAAGTGACTTATATAATCTAAGCCAAAGGCTGCTGTATAGTAATTCAAATGACAAAACCTGGTAACCTATGGGTATTAGACTCACATAGCTCCATATACCATACAAAAAAGTACATAATATAAAAAGAGTGTCACTGAAAACACACTTAGATAACAAAACAGTTAAAATAAACTCACCACTAGGTAAGATATCCACAATGGTTTAACTTAATGTCCCTACATGACAATAATCACTAGAATAAAAATTCATATAGTTCAATCTCCATGGAGAAATAAAAACATAGAAGGATGAATCAACAGTATTACTAACTCCTTAAATCAGTATTCAATAAACAATATTAAGCACTATGATCATAAGACATTCTATTTATGTGGACAATCTACATACTTGATATCAACAGTACATGAGGTAAAGAGACAGTGGGACTTTTGCAGAACATACATTGGTCCCCAATGATTTAATGTTTGAGAAAATGGCTAAGATTCCATTCAATGTTCAGGCCGCAGGGAGTTCTTGTTTGTAGCATAAAAATCCAATATGCCTCCCTGCGGTCCAAAACATTGAGCAAATCACCTCCTCTCTCACTAGCAAACACTTTTTCGATGCCTTTCACAGTCAACCCCTTAATGCCACCTTTTTTACATTGAGAAAAATGCTTCGAGACTAGATGTGACCAGTCCCGTTTTTTAATCAATCTGACATGTTCAAGTATTCTGCATTTCAGTGACGTCGTTGTCCTCCCTACGTAGTTAATTCCAAACCCGCAGGTCAACAAGTAATTAACATACTGAGTGTCACAATTTATGAATGATTTGATAGGGAATTCTTTGCTATTGGTAGAGCCTGAAAAATTTCTGGCAGGTAGCATGAATTGCCACATTTTGCAGCCTCCACACCTGAATGATCCCTTAGTAATACATTTTCTGCCAGACAGGGGTGACGCTACATAACTTGGGGATACGTATGCAGCTATAGTTTTGGCCCTCCGGTATACAAACCGGGGGCCTTTTTTAACACAATCTCTGAGGCTCCCATCCAACAGCAAAATATTCCAATACTTTCTAATGATTTTTTGGACTTGATGACTGCACTTATTATACTGCGTAATTATGAGGGGCACATCCTCAGTGGTATGATATTTATTCCGATTAGCATACATTTTATTTGATGGGTGGAATTTTTTATCATCATCGGTTCCATCTGTTCTAGGGTCAGTCTGCAGGGGGTAAAGTAAATCCTCCCTCTTTACAGAGGCCACTTCCTGAAGGGCACTAGTTACATTATTAATATTGTACCCCCTTTGTTGGAATCGCAGGCACAACTCCTCAGACTGACGAGAAAAAGCCTCCTGAGTTGAGCAGTTCCTCCTCAGTCTGAGGAATTGGCCCTTAGGGATACCTTTTATCACAGCAGGAGGGTGGCAGCTGTCAGCTCTCAACAACATGTTACTAGAGTTCTGTTTCCTAAAAACTTCTGTTTGAATTTGTTTATCCATGTCAATAAATAACCGAAGGTCCAGATAGTCAATGTGATGTTCATTAACATTGTGAGTGAATACCAAATTATTATTATTACAATTAATGTAATCAAAAAAACTGTGCAACGTGTCAATATCACCTTCCCAAATCATAATGAGGTCGTCGATGAACCTCTTATAAAATGTGATATACTTACGATATGGATTAGTGCTAGTGAAAATAAACAGTGACTCCCACCACCCCATAAATAAATTAGCATACACCGGTACAAAACGTGTGCCCATCGCTGTGCCCTGTAATTGTAAATAAAAGGTGTGATCAAATAAAAAGTAATTGTGTGTGAGTAAAAAATTTATATAATCTAAAATGAACGCTGTGTGGAATTGATTGCTATCTGGACCCCCGATGAAGTAGTTGACAGCCGCCACCCCCTGATCGTGTTTAATGACTGAATACAAGGACATAACGTCCATGGTAACCCATACAGAATGGGGACCCCAGATTACTGAACTGAGCTTTTTAATAAGGTCCCCCGAATCCAACAAATAGGAGGGCAAACCCCTCACAAATGGTTGCAAATACCGATCAATATATTTGAAAAGACCATCTCCCAAAGATCCAATAGATGACACGATTGGTCTCCCCGGAGGGTCGACCAATGTCCTATGGACCTTTGGGAGATGGTAAAAGACAGGAATAGTAGGGTATGGGTTCCACAAGTAAGCACTTTCCATCTTACTCAGGACTTGGGTGATTTCTCCCACCTGCAGCAATTCTTTGAATGCCTCCATATACCCTTCTGTGGGGTCACCTGATAGTGCAGAGTAGGTAGTGGCATCCCCAAGTTGCCGATATGCTTCCTTGAGGTAGCCAGACCTATTCTGCACCACCACCGCTCCTCCTTTATCCGCATTCTTGATAACAATAGTGGAATTTTTTTGTAAAGATAATAATGCCTGCCTTTCCCCTTGGTTCAAATTTTGTTTTGCCACCCCTGAGAACGAAAAACCCTCTGCCAAAATGCGCAAATCCCTAATTACTAGGTTCTCAAAAATTGTAAGAAACGGACTCTTGATGAAATGGGGATAAAATAATGAGCCTCTTTGAAGATCAGACTTCCAAGTACTGAATTCTGGAATACTAGTTAACTGTTGGGCCTCATTATCATCTCCCAATAGTTCCTCAAGATCCAACACATCTTGGAGTTCACAAGCCTCTCTAAAGTCCGAGACAGGCACCGTTGACTCCCCTCCTTCTATCACACTATCTTGCAAGGACAATTCAGACATGACTACAGATGTAGAAGTATTCTCTAGGGTGTTCATAGGTGCCCCCTCTTCTCTATCAGAGGTCTGTGCCCGTTTCTGGAAAAAAGATTTCAACGTTAATTTCCGCACAAATTTGTGAATGTCTATGGCAGTATTAAATAAATCAAAGTCCATCGTTGGAGCATACTTAAGGCCCTTCCTCAGAAGTGACAGTTCAGCAGTGGTACTGCACCGACACACTTTATTCGAGCAAATACCCAGTATGTACCTGGCAGATATCTGGAATGCGCCGCTCCTCACCTCTGACAAGCCCCGTTGCGTTTGCCTTCCCAGCCTGGGTTCATGCCTGGCTGACGGGCGGCTGATCTGTTAAATGATAATGATTAGGATTTAATAGGCTGCAATGCTTCGCGTGTCTACCAGATGGCATAAATTCATGAATTGTAATGCAGTATATATATATATATATATACTGTGCAGTATTGCAGCCAGCGGGAATAAAATGCTTCCATCCCTGCCTGGAAAATAACCCAATGCACTCGGGCAGAAAACAGTCACAAACCTCAATACACCCGGGTATACCCGAATTCGTGGGACTAGCCGAGCTCGAATAAAGTGTGTCACCTGAGATATTGATAACATTCATGTCTTGGTGCATATTTACTTCTTCCTCTTGGCGGGACGCCTGCCTCCCTCTCTTCTTCTTTCCTCTTCTGGTTCTTTTTGGTTTTTCTGGAAGAGAGGGAAGTTTTTTTGCTACTGCTGCTGTTGTCTCATCGGGTTCTGCTGCTCCTGCACATTATCATAGTAAGATCTCTCATAATCCACTCCCACCGACTTGGGCCTTGACGATTCTGCTGATCCATACGAATGATGTCCATCTCTATCGGTCTGTAGGAAGGAAACTGAATGGGAAAGGTTTTCAACATCTGATAGGTCAGACTCCCCACTCGGTTGATCATTGCCCCTAGATTTTAATATAGACTTCCGTGGGGTTGATCTCATCGTTTTATCCCTTTGTTGATAATTCTTCTGGGGACCCTGCAAGCCCCGCTCACGATTCGGGTTAACCCGCTGCCAACTATAGATCTGTTTCTTCTCATAATCCATGCGGTCCCTATCATATTTGGACTGCTTTTTGGCCGTGATCTTATCCTCTGCTTTAAGTACTGTTTCTGACAGAATTCTATCATAGTTTTTAAAACCGTCTAAGGGCCTCATGCAGAGAGCAGCGCTATTTAAAATTGGAGAGGGGAATAAAATGTAGCTTTAATGGAGAGTTTTTTTCTCCATATGCAGAAAGGGCATAAAACTGCATTTAGAATCCTTTCTGCATATGGAGAGTTTCAACCAGCGATATGTGCGCTGGTGAAACATGTTTTTAAAAAAGCGCGGTTTTTTTTTCCTTCTCCCTCTGGCCGCCGACCTCCAGCTTCCAGCCAAGTTTTTTTGGCGGAGGTAAATTGAGAATTTCTCTCCATGTTATTGGCGCGATCAGCCACTAGATGGCGATCGCGCCTTTCTGAATAGGGATATTTTTACATGAGGGGAGATTTAGGTTCTCGCCGGTAGCAAGGCGAGTTTAAAAAAAAAAAAAAAAAATGGCGCTTTTTTAAAAACTCGCCAGTACCTGCCGTTCTACAGGCATTTCTCTCCAAATAATGCCGCTATTCACCTTACCGCTGCTCTCTGCATGAGGCCCCAAATCCTTAAATTGTTGCAATTGTAACTGTAATTCTTTAATCTGGACTTGTAAAACCTTTCTCTCATTGACTTTTTGCTCTATAATGAGTTCCATTAGTTTGAACGAGCACTGATCCAATGTGGTAATCCAGTGCTGTTCAAACTGAGGGGTGGTAAACCCAAAGGTGGGGACCTTTTTCATCCGTAAACCCCTGGGAATTCTTTTATTAACCTGCTCTTATATTAAGAATTAACAATCTCTCCAGTCTATGAAAATGGGTTTTTAAATCCGTGATATCCTTAGTATCTGCGTCCACTACTCGTTCAAATACTTGTAAAGCTCCTTTCTTTCTTACAGAGTCATCGATACAGTGCAATGCATACATAGTGGATTCATCCTGTGTCACCTCGTTGTCTTCCATATCAGACATAATAATTGAAAACGGTGACCACACAAATGTTCCTTCAAATCAATAAAAATAGAACCAGTAAATGTCTTAAAACAATGGGTTAATAACACCCCTTATGGGAATCCTTAAAAAGCTTGCTAGCCAGCCCGGACTGGACACAAGCCCAACACACCTGCTCCCTCTATAAATCTTGATTGTAGATATTGAAGTTAAGTCCTCTGTAGTGAGCCAACCCTATCCAGTGTAGCCACTGCATATAGGAACAAGGAAAAAATATAGGGTGCTCCACCCAGTACAACTTCATCCAATTGAACCAATCTTGGTATAAAATAATTCCAATGGGAGTTCTAAGGAGTGGGTGTATACCAAATAGACCTGTGAGTCACTATGAACAATAAAAGCATCAAAGTACTCAGCTATGGTGGTCAGAAATAATGTCTCTTACCCACTCCTGCAGTCTCCAGGGAAAGTAGTAATGGCGTGCCAACCATGAAGGAGAATCCAGTACCAACAGCAAACAACAGCAAATAGCGCACAGCCAGGGAGCCAGGTGGAATAAAAAGTTCAAAATCCTATGTACTTTGGGGACACTCACCCAGTGTATTGTATTGTGTGTGATATATACTGTGTGGTACAGGTTGCCGTAACTTTTGTTTGTATTCCAGTTGATATATACCCATGTGTGTGTTTACTATTGGTATTGTTTCCTGTGAGGGGCTTATCCCGCTATGCTGGGATCCCTCGCAGGTGGAGGCTCTGCACTGAGGCAAACAAGAGATCGCCCCAGGTGTAGGTTCAGGCCTTCTGGTAGCCAAACAGGTAACAGTAGTACCAGCAGTTTCTTTTGTAACGGGGGAAAAGGGGCTACATAAAGATGTAGCAAAGACTATCCGAACATTTGCCTTTGAAAATCTGGGTCAATCTCGAGTAATGCTGCAACATTTCTATGACATTTCTGCAAACAGACTAATGGCCCATTGGATTAACACAGCAGGGGTCCCTGGCAGTCTCATGTATGTTGCACTTTGTCTTAAATAATATTATAAAATGTTGTACTATTAAATTGGAATTATGTAAAGACGAGACCACGAGTATTCTAAAGCTTGCTTTAAACTAGCCCGATTACATTCTGGGTTGTATCAGCCACACCTATCCAGAGAGGCTCCCTGCAGTCCTCCTGACCCGCCTCCATCCCTGATTGGTCAGCCCAGCCTTATCTAGCATCTCTGAGCCCTCACTCATCGCTCGACATAGTCTCTGTATGGAAGTGTTTGGTGTACTTTCGGTTACTACAGGTTTTGACACGGCTTGTACGACTACCCCTTTTGGCTCTCGACTTCGGATCTCCTTGGACTACGTATCCTCCGTCATCCTAACACCAATCTTCCCTTCATGTTGGAAGTCGACGCCTCTGACTGCGGCGCAGGGGCAGTGCTGTCTCAGAGACCTACCCCCAAGAAAAGTTACACCCCTGTTCATACTTCTCCAAGAAATTCTCACCGGCTGAGAGGAATTATGACGTGGGCAACAGGGAGCTGTTGGCCGTGAAGAGTGGAAACATCTCCAGGAGGGGTCAAAAGAACCGTTTACTATCCTCACGGATCACAAAAACCTTCTCTACATCGAGAACGCCCAACGCCTTGGTCCACGACAGGCTTGTTGGTCTCTTTTGGTCTTTTTTCCAGGTTTGATTTTCACCTTTTATATATTCCCGGGACAAAGAACGTAAAGGTGGACACACTTTCCAGACAACTTTCCTCTGAGGAGAGACCAGAGGAGTCCTTGGAGACCATTCTCCCACAGGAGAGGATTCTCGCCACATCTACCTTCAAGAACCTCAATAAAATTATGCATTCTCAGAGACGCATTCCTATGGACTTGGTGGTTCCCGACAGAAAACTCTTCGTACCCCCCAAGTTTGTCCGTGAAGTCCTGACCTGGGGTCACTCTTCGAAATCCGCAGGCCATCCAGGTTTTAAGAAGACTTTCGACCTTATTCGTCGGAATTTTTGGTGGCCCAAAATGTCCCAAGATATTTTGGAAAATACCTGCGCTTGCCCTACCTGCACACAGAACAAGACCCCGTCAAAAACCCCAAGGTTTTCTGTTACCTCTACCAGTCCCTGACCGTCCCTGGTCCCATATTTTTATGGATTTCATCGTGGAGTTACCCAAATCAAGAGGAATGAACACAATCTTGGTGGTCGTGGATAGATTCTCTAAGATGGCTCATTTTATCCCACTTAAGGGACTGCCCACCTCTCCCGCCCTCGCTGATATCTTTACGGATCAAATTTTTCGGATTCATGGGATCCCTTCTTCTATCGTTTCTGACAGAGGGTCCCAGTTTGTGTCCAAGTTTTGGAGAACTCTCACTAAGGGCCTCATGCAGTAAGCGTCGATTATGTGAAATCGGCAATCTTACCGATTAGTCATGTTATTGGCGTTTTTTCCTCTCCGTATGCAGTAAGTGCCGAATACATTCAAAATCAACCCGAAAACAAATCCGCCCACTCTCACGATGATTAGCCGATCACACACAGGTGTATCGGCGTGCGTGGCGGGGTGCTGTTAGGTTGCCCAATCACAAATCTTGCTGAATCAGGCGAAACAAGCATGTTTTGGATTGCGCGCCATATTTAAAGGCAACGTGTACTGCTATTCATTCTCTGTGTTGTTGGGAGTGAGAGAGAGAGAGACGCACAGAGCTGGCTGTTTGAACATTTGCATATTGACTGAGAGACTTGTTGTGTATTGGGTGAGCTTTGTCCATTGTTGTTTTGTTTACATCTTTGTCTTGTTTTATATGTGGAAGTGTTTCGTGTGATTGCCTGTACATTTCTTGTCTGTTTTTTGTGAGTGCTGGAAGTATGCCTGCAAAGCGTGGGAAGAGTGATGCTGGTGGGAGTGGGAGTGCTACTCGTGCGAGTACGCGTCGGAGTGAACGTACTGTTCAGGGGAGTGATGTTGCTGAGAGTGAGAGTGGTGTTGCAGGGAGTGGGAGTGCTGGTGCTGCGAGTGGTGTTGCTGGGAGTGGGAGTGCTGTTGCTGGGAGTGGGAGTGCTGTTGCTGGGAGTGGGAGTGCTGTTGCTGGGAGTGGGAGTGCTGGTGCTGGGAGTGGGAGTGCTGTTGCTGGGAGTGGGAGTGCTGGTGCTGGGAGTGCTGGTGCTAGGAGTGTGAGTGCTGGTGCTAGGAGTGTGAGTGCTGGTGCTAGGAGTGTGAGTGCTGGTGCTAGGAGTGGGAGTGCTGGTGCTGGGAGTGCTGCTGGTGGCGCAGTTGCTGATGGGGTGGATGGTGGTGGCGTGCTTGCTGGTGGGCAGCTTTTGGAGGCTCTTCCATTGGAAGAAGGAGAGTCCAGTCAGCACCAGCCAAGCTCTGACCCTAAACCTGCTCGGAAGAAACGTGTGGAGAAGCCACGTAATCCTCGCTTCAATGACCAGGAAAATACAGCTCTTGTCACTGGCATTCTGGAGCACTCTGACAGTATATATGGACATTTACTAGGTAAGTGTACATTTACATTTATTATTCAAATACATGTGATCCTAGGTCATCTGAGTTTTGTTCATATGCAAATATGGCTTCACAATATCTTTCTATGTTAATTAGTCTGGAAACACAGCTTTTTATCATGCCTTTCAAGGACAACTAAACACAGGCGGTCAATTTGCCATAACTGCATACAATATGAATGCAACCTTGCTTACATGTATAGGTTTAGTAGTGAATGCTCATGTGCTTCACATATTACACATAAAACAGCATGTTTGCTATCTCTTGGAACAGCTAGCAGTGTAGGAAACTGGTGCTTATATTATTATTCATTTACCTCATATATTTGATATGTTTTTCAAGGGCGGACAAGTTCAGCAAGCAGAAAAGAAATGTGGGACACAATAGTCATTGGTGTCAATGCGTGTGGGAATCATGTGAGGGACAAGCGGAATTGTCACAAGAGATTTGATGATATTAGGTCCAAATTGAAAAAGAAAATACAACACCAACGCGTGCATGCTACTGGCACTGGAGGTGGGCCCACACCACAACGTCTCATATTAAGTCCATTGGAGGAGCTGCTTCGGGCAAAATTACTTCCCGTCGTCGTGGAAGGCTTACCTGGTGACCGTGATATAGGAATTTACCCCTCACAATTTCCACCAGGTGAGAAATATTACTGTACTAGGCGTGTCGTTGCTTACAGTTATTTTGCATAGTTACACTGCTTTTTATACTGTCTTCACAATATAAGCATACCTGCATCTATATATGTATATGTCTGATTCTGTATATATATATATATCTAAATAGACATATATGTTGTAGTCCTACTAAAAGCAGTAACTAATATAGCACGTGCCATTGCGTGCTCATTTACATGTGAATTCCCAAAATGCATTGCTGCAGTGGAAGCAATTGATGGTGGGCGAAGATGGGGAACAACAGGGTAGTACACATGTGTAACACATGTTAATGAGAAATTATTACTAGCTACAGGTACAGAACAGAAATATGTAGAATATTATTGTGTATTTATTTATTTTACTCCGACAAACATGACATTACTGCCTATTTTAAGCATGCATCAAATATATTGCATGCAACGGCCTACAAACATCACTTGCACTAACACATCTATAGTTGTTTATGAAAAGGTCCATTTTTGCTTTAAGTCATATACAGACAGCATAATGAGGCACACGTATCATATTTTATGTCATTGTTTTCATAACTTCAAAACTGCACACGACTATTTAGCTCATCTACCATTGTGTTAAAGCAGCTGCAATTAATATCTCATCACAGCATACACTTCAACAGAGGGGGTGGGGTTCAGCACACACACTAATTACAGCCTCATTTTAGGGGCAACTTAGTTCACACCATTTTCACCTGTTTCAAGTAATTGAAAGGTGTGGCTCATTAGGCTTTTTGGGGAAGGGAATACCGTTCTTACAACCTGACTAGCACAACTGAAGTTAATCACACTCATTTGAAAGCTTCACTTTAGCTACTAAATGCCCCAAAAACTCATTACTTATCAAACCGTACGTCACACATTAGTTCACTCATATCTATAGTTGAACTACTATCAACGACACATTATCACACACTGCATGTGTTGTCTTGTTTAGTCACAGCCACATTCATGTGTGCCACATCTTATATTAATGTACCACACATATCCTCTACCAAAAGCAACACTTTTTGCAATATGACCACCTTCATGATAACCATTGTGAATGGTCATCTCATGATAGTTATGTACATTATGATACTGATATCACTACACAACATATGATTTTTATGTACAAATTTAATGTATTTTTCCTCACGCATTACTGCAGAACCATAGTATGTTGTATGTTAGGGAACTCAAAACTTCTAAGTACACAGGCATGTACATTGTTATTACAACTATTTATGTTCACTTTCACACACACATTTTGGGTTAAGGAAATGATGCTGTTAGGTACTCATAAATACAGAACATACAATAACTGTTTGTTCAATATTTACACATGTAAATGTAAAACTTATGTTATTGTTATATATAGTTGCCCCTGAAGGACATGTGTCACCTGAGACTGAACAAGTGTCTTCACCTGGGTCAGCCAGCTCAACACACCTAGAAGGTGAGTGTATCAGTTGGTGGCCATATAATATGTGCTCTTCTATATGTTATGTTGTCATGTTCATTATTTGTTTTGCACATCTTCTTTAAATAGGATTACTTAGTGTCAGTGAAAATGAAGTGTAAGGCAACTTGTATTGTGTTAGTGATGTTAACTATCATGTAGGAGTTGTGAGTTTACAGCAAGTTTTCATTCACTCATATTTCATTCTGAGTCCAAACATTATTCTTAAGTCAAGGTAGTTTTTAATGTGAGGTTATAAAACGTATGGAAACATGTTAGTTGTTACTTATGACACAGTACAATTACATAGTAACACAGCAGAGATTAACATGACATTTAATAATTTGTACATTTATTTGTAAAACATGATGAAGAGGATTATGATGATGATGATGATGACGCCACCGCCATACACACACAAATAGAAGCAAGTGACCATGAAGACGTTCCAATTGAAACTGTTTTACCGGCAAATCGTCCAGCAAATACGACATACGATGCAATTGTAGCTTCTGAGGGAAAAATTGTGGAAGCAGAAAATCGTCGCCATTCTGACTTCATGACAGTGCTGGAAAGGATGATTGCACTGCAGGAAGAAACAGTTTCACAATTGGCACATCTCCACAGAGTCTTCATTGAAGTGCCGAAACAGTTGCAAAAAATCAACACCTCATTCGAAGCATTAGTTGTTCAGCAAACACAAGCTAATTACTGGAGAATGACTAATGTACCACAATTCAACACCTCCCAGCCAGGATCTGTTCATGCAGGTCAGTTTTCACCACATTCATCTGATATTCATTCACCAGGCCCAAATGTTACCGGTCAAGTAGCAGAGATTGCTGTGCAGGTTCCTGACGACATACTACCACTGCCATCTGTACAAAATCAGCAGCTGACACCTACAAAGGAGCCCACAAAAACAAAATACAAGCAGTTACTACTGACCAGTTTTTGGTCAAAAACAACAAAAGACACACATGAAACAGACCAACCATCACTTGTGCAGTGTCTACCAACTTGCTCACAGTCACTACCCAAAAGCCCTGTAGGTGAATCACTGCCCAAAAGCCCTGTAGGTGAATCACTGCCCAAAAGCCCTGTAGGTGAATCACTGGCCACAAGCCCTGTAGGTGAGTCACTGGCCACAAGCCCCGTAGGTGAACAGTCACTGCCCAAAAGCCCTGTAGGTGAGTCACTGCCCACAAGCCCTGCCCGTGAAGTGCCAGAGGCCACTCAAAGTGGCTCTGCTGTGCCTAAAGTTGGTGGCAAAAGAAAAAGGAAAATTCAAGAGACAACAAGCAGGCCTGTTACTCGCTCGCAAAAGGAACAAAAAAAATAAATGTTATAATTCAGAAAATATGTCTTTGGCCTTGTTTTGTTGACTTCACATTATCTAATTACTATTGTATGTATGCTGAAGACTGTGTTGTTTCCAAACTTTCAAGTATGTTCTTGTACACGTGAAGTTTTGGAAATGTTTACACTCCTAATTAATGAATAGTGTTCTAAATATTTATGTTTTAATCGTCTGTTCAGTAATGGTCCACCAGGAGCCAGTTGCTAAGTTTAGAGAAGCTGCCATTGACTTTGCAGCAAAACATTGCATTTGGGTGTGTTAATTGATGTAATCATTGCATGTGCATATTATTTTCATGCAATTATAAAAGCACCTATTTAACTGCAAACATCTTTCTTGTACGTGTACAGCAGGATTTTGTGTTACATATTACTTACCTTTGCTGCCCATTGTAATGTTGTCCTTTAATCATTTATGTGTTCTTGTTTCAAGAACATCTCTGAATTGATACTAATATATATGTAGTATGTATTGATATATGCACACACACACACACACACACACAGACACACACTGTGTGTGTGTGTGTGTGTGTGTGTGTGTATATATAGTGCTATATAAACTGGTATAGATGTATTTACAAGAAACATACACTTCATGCTTCCTTGTGAAAACACAGTATTTTAATAATACAGGCCTAATGTTTGAGAAGTATACTAAGTGTGAGCCTCTAACATTATTGGGCGCAAACAAATGTTTATTACTTAATTCACTCATGTTTATCACCATTTAAATAGGTTTCATACAAGGCCTACTTACTGCCATCAATATGTTGTGTGTACTCCAGCAATATTTAAAAAAAAAAAAAAAATATTACTTTTTATATATATATATAATATATATATATATATAAAAAAAAAAAATAATATTTTTTTTTATATATAATATATATATATATATACATATACACATACACATACACACAATATACATATAGTACAATATACACTGGCGACACACTTTATTCGAGCTCGGCTAGTCCCACGAATTCGGGTATACCCGGGTGTATTGAGGTTTGTGACTGTTTTCTGCCCGAGTGCATTGAGGTATTTTCCAAGCAGGGATTGAAGCATTTTATTCCCGCTGGCTGCAATACTGCACAGTATATATATATATACTGCATTACAATTCATGAATTTATGCCATCTGGTAGACACGCGAAGCATTGCAGCCTATTAAATCCTAATCATTATCATTTAACAGATCAGCCGCCCATCAGCCAGGCATGAACCCAGGCTGGGAAGGCAAACGCAACAGGGCTTGTCAGAGGTGAGGAGCGGCGCATTCCAGGTATCTGCCAGGTACATACTGGGTATTTGCTCGAATAAAGTGTGTCGGTGCAGTACACTTTATATATATATATATATTTATGAGATAGATATATTTATATATATATATAGATACACACGTATTTAAACTCATGCAGACAGGGACTTAACCAGACTTTCAAATACACACAGAAATGTGGGAAAAAACATTTCATTTTGCAGGTGTGTGTATTTACTGATATGGCTGTCTAAGCACTATTTTCACACAGTGCTCATTGTTATTTTGCAAGAAAACTCAATGTTACTGAATGAAAAGTGTACTAATGTTTTCAAAAACGAGATAAAAAAAGGATACATGTTTGTCCCACATGCGGCTATCACTAACCACAAATGTTCAAGCAATTATAACTAGAAATCCAATTGGCGTTTGAAATAAGGAGTTACAGTTTATACTTTTGTTGACCTTGAAAAGGAAACACAGCAATTTGTTAGCCACTGAGCAGTTTCATTTTGATGAGCAAAGAACAGATACCTGCACACATCTTTTGTGCTACTCTGCAATGGCTGATGAATTGGTGACAATTATGAATCCGAATTTAGGTTATAAATACATGATTTCAGAAGCTATTTTATCAACTTGCGGACATCAAGCAAGCACACGCCAAATCTATGATTTGATTCGAGCAAAATATCCTTATTACCAAAACCGTCGGCATGCGCGCAATTTTAATTCATCAATAAGATTCACTTTATCAACAAATGACTTTTTTGAACGTGTGCAGGATAAGCTAGAACACAACTATGGTTTCTGGAAGATTGCCAAAGAAAAACATTTCACCGTGAAAGAAGGCACATATATTGTGGTTAAAGGCATATTTATTCCTAATGCCAATAGCAATGGATCCGCTACTACTGTTCCGTGTGAATCGATAGCTGCTGCAATATCTGCACCCTCCATTCCTGAAACCCACATTGTACATGAACATAACTACTATGATTCTGTACCAAGCCTTTCAGCTGAAAATGCATTGGAATGGGTACCCGAAGAAATGAACCTACCTCCCGACCAATTGTTTGAAGAAAGCAGTGGCGATTCCTATGAGCGCTTCATGGAGGAGATGTGTTTCATACTGGATTCAGCGTTTGGGTCAAGCGTGGATGAAAATGCCTTGCATTTCTGGAGTGACAAGTTGCAGGCAGACGAAGAGTTAATTCTAGAAGAATGGTAAATATAACAATCGTTATGCGTTGACTCTGCGTTTACATTTTTTTTTTTTGTCTAACCACCATTTTCCCTTTCAATGCGTGGATACAGCGTAACATAGCAGACTGCATAACATGTAGCGATCACAAATAAATTGTTTCCGAATACAATATAGTAGAACCTGAAAGAGTAGTACACATTGCTGACGGAATAAATATACGTACTTTCCTATCACTTTAAACATATTAGCAAAATTTTACCATAACTCTAACACATACCTGTTTTGTTATCATGCTACATCTACAACATTTAAAAGCGGGTCCACCACGTATGACGTGGGACCCTTGTCATGGCCCAAGGCGTCCTTAAAAAGGATTACGGATGTAAGTCCCGCCCCCAAGCGACGTGCGCGCCTCAAAGCCTATTGGCTGTCATGTTTTGTTATAGTAACGGTAACTGCAGTGTGTCATACAGTGGGGGCGTCAACTGGGCGTTAGCCGAATGTTAATTGAGTGGGAGGAGTGTTAGCGTGCGTTTCACGCTGGTTTAACATGACGTCACACGTATTGCATTTGCGCATTGTGTTATCGGCCGTCCTTTCTGTCCAAACACGTCTGTTTAAAAAGAATACAGATGTACTCGTTTAGAACGAATGTAGTTTCGTATTCATTGTATTTGAAATAAAGATTGTATGTTTAATCATATTTTCAACCTGTATTGAACGCACAACGTACGCTTTGTTTTGCGCATGCGCAAACAGTTAGTGCAGCCAAGCCTGAAGTGCGTGCGCACACTAAGATGTGCGCGCACATTTTTCAGTATACAGGCAACGTTCACATCATATACATAGTTATGCCTGCTACAAATTTAAGGAAACATTACATACTGATGTACACTTGTACTTCTAAAATATAAGTGAGTGACGTGTGTATGTACACAATCATATAGAGCTGTGTAACGCGTTGTCACGGATACATATATAGTAAGGTGCCATCTTTGACCATCATGTATTTGCTGTATTTCAGAGATGTCGGGGAAGATACAATCGGATCAATGTATGATTTCAGAAGAGTCTACCTTTATATGAGATGATTGTGAGGAGGAGCCACCGACTACTATACTACATATGGAACTAATTTTATATTGCTTGCAGCGCTTATTAACAAACAATTAAAAATGTGATACACTTATGCCTATATTGCATAAGCACTTAATTAACATAATGATGTTGCAAAATAGTGCCTCATGAATTTTTATTGAGTGTTCTTTAATGACTACTATCATTTTATGGCATGGTGTGTTTTATATATAACAACCATTCCCACTCTGCTAACACATTTGTGTATTCTATTGTGTAATGGAACGTATGACTGTCGAAACTATGTAACAATAATAATAATAATAATAATAATAATTATAATATGAGCATGTTCATGTATAGCGCTGCTAGTTGTACACAGCGCTTTACAGACACATTTTTCAGGCTCAGGTCCCTGGCCCGTGGAACTTACAATTTATTTTTGGCCGCCTGAGGCATAGGGAGATAAAGTGATTTGGCCAAGATCACAAGGAGCCGACACCGGGAATTGAACCAGACTCCCCTGCTTCAAACTCTCAGTGCCAGTGTGTGTCTTTACTCACTGAGCCACTCCTTCTCCCAATGTAAAGGACACTTACAACCAACTAGCCCTTTATTGTTAAAAATCTCTTGTTACATGGGTATGTTGATAAAATGGTTTGGGACTGTAGCAATTAATGTTATTGGCCAGATGTTGTGGTCCCCTACAATGCATGATGTTCTGAATATGACATCAACATCATGTAATGAAGTACGTTTCTGTGTATATTTCATTAACCTAACTAACTATAGTTTACTGTGTTTATTAAACTTTCTAAAAATACATCGTATAGTCAATATGATGATATAAGCTACCATAATAAAGCTGGTGTTATCATTTGTCGGTGTTATACATGGATCCTACACAAATTGATTCAGACACAAACAGTTGTCTTAAAAAGTGTGTCTATGCTAATGTGCACGTGATTGACGTTACAATTGTGAGAATACTTGATAATTATCATCATGATAATGATGAAGTGACGTGAATTATATAGCAAAAATATTACCAACATTGTCATATAGGTAAATTAGAAATGCTAAATGACAGTAACATTTGCAACAAAATAGTGTTTTCTGTTCACAGTTTTACACTTGGTACATGTAGGACACATCCACACACGTGTGACTTATACATACACATGTCACAAATTTAAATTCATGTTGACTATTAATTCCTAGCATTAAAAAACACCTACATTGCTAAATATAAGATGTAGTACGCATTGTTGTGATTACAGGCATTCATGCATGGAGTGTTATGATCAGTCAATTTCATCCGTGATGAATGAGCTCCCGTAAGTAAACAAATAAGTACAGTTATCCCCTTTTCTCCAACCAGCTCTATATTACATGAATGGAATTTATAAGGAAACATACATAAAATGTGATAAAATGTGAGTAATCATTTTCGAATACAATGCACATGAAAGCTCAAGAGTAGCTAAATGCATATACATGATACAGAAAGTACATGTATGTTACATTTGCTTTTAAAACAATATGTTGTGTTTTTACTTCAAATAATTATAGGAAGATTGAGGTAGGCACATCTTATGAGAGATGTCAGCAAATATACATACCATGATCAGTCATACTGGAGATATACCTATAATGCAAAGGAACAATATATAAATTGCAAACATTGACATGCCATCTTCAGTACCGTAAACAACACAGCAAAGTGTGTATTTGGTGTTAAATGTGCAACACCATGTATATTTAATCACATTCAAAATGTAAATGAGCCTGGTGTACACATCATATGGATGTACATGTTACACTGCACCAATAACATTGTATGTAAGCATACTAGAAGCATGAATGAGTATGGGCATAATATGTGTATTGTGTTAGCATAAGGAACAACACAATGCTAAAATATTAGTGCTTTGTTACCCCAGTTGTATTCACATACACACAACTAAAGTACAATTGAAGAGGGATTATATAACCTGTGCAACAATAACATACCGGTGCCACATCCCTTTGTGCACACAGCAGAGAAAAGAAAGGTGTGCAACCCATATTCATCTGTGTCCTAACAGAAGGTTATATAAAAAAACATTATTGTTAAGATAACATAATGTAAGTATAAAAGTAGAACTTGGAACATATCTGTTTTTACTTACAAGAAAAAAATGAATTGATGAGATTCTGGCGTGTCTGGCCACCACTGGCTGTTTGTTCATTTTCAGCAGCTACATGGGTGGGATGCTCGTCTACCAAAGGCTCAGCTAGGTCTGATTGTACATTGTGCCTGAGTGCAACATTGTGCAAAATGCAACAGGCAAGGATAATATCAAGGATAACTTTTTGAGGCTTGTATAGAAGAGCCCCACCAGTTCTGTCCAGACACCTAAATCTGGTCTTGAGTAGGCCAAATGTCCTCTCTATAACAGATCTTGTAGATATATGGGCTGCATTGTACCTCTCCTCTGCTTCAGTTTGAGGGTTTAGCACCGGAGTCAAGAGCCACGGCCTAATTCCGTATCCTGAGTCACCTATAATGAATGGAGCACACATAAGCTGACATTAGTGATCAAATGGTACAATGCCAACATTCCTAAATAAAAATGTGTATTGTGTTATAACATGTAAATGTGTACTCACCCAGCAGCCAACCATATTCAAAATGTCCCTCTTCGAACGCATGGAAGACTGAAGAGTTCCTCAGGATAGAGGAATCGTGACTGGAACCAGGGAATTTGGGTACCACATGCATTATCCTCATCGTCGCATCACATACCACCTGTACATTGAGTGAATGGTAGTGCTTCCGATTGCGGTACACATGCTCACTCTGACTAGGTGCAATCAAAGCAACATGTGTGCAATCGATTGCACCCAGCACACATGGTATCCCTGCTATATTATAAAAGCCAGTCCTGACTTCCAGCCACTCTGTCGCCTCTGTAGGAAAATGAATATAATTCCTAGCGCGTCTATTGAGTGCATAGAGAAACTGGGTCAAGGCCCGCGAGAATGTAGATTGCGAGACCCCGCCCACTATGCCCACAGTTGTCTGGTATGACGCGGAAGCAAGATAATGTAATGAGCACAGCATTTTAACAAGCCCAGGGACTGCACGACCTCTGGCTGTGAAAAAATCTAAATCTCCCCTTATCTCCTGATAAAGAGCTAAGATTGCTGCTGAACTCAAACGATAGCGACTTACAATCTCCTCCTCACTCATCCCATCTAACAGGGTTCTCTCCCTGTACAGACGCGGACGAGGCACAACTTGTCTCCTCTGTCTTCTCCTCTGATCTCCTGTCCCTCTCCCTGTCCCTCGGCCTGTCCCTCTCCCTGTCCCTGTCGTATCCGCGTCACTGTCCCTGTCACTGTCCCTCGGTGTGTCCCTCCCTTGCCCTATATGATTGTCTTCATCATCAAGCATGTCATAGAAAAGAATGTTCCTCCGTCTCCTAAACAATCTCAACATTTTGAAATGAGTAGCTGTGAATGAGCAGGTAATGGGCGTCCTTTAAATAGGTATAATGATGTCAGGTGACATAGTAAAATGCAAGGTTTTACATGAACATAATAAAGTACTTGTGTGGCAAGCTGTGTGCAGTTGTTGTGTGTATTCTGCAGGGAATGATGATATTTGCCAATGATGTGACGTGATGCTTTGTAGAAACATTGCTTGCAAATAAATAGTTGCATGTGCAATGCATGTAAAACTTGTGAACGCAAGAGTCAGTCATGTAATGAGACAAAAAGGCTGAGATTGATGTGGGAAAAGTTTTGTGTAACATGTGTAATTAGCCATGTTATTGTGACATGTTGCCAACAATGAATAGTCGTGTGCATATGCATGCATTTGTGTAATGAGGATAGTTGCTATAGAATGAGTTTACAAGGTGTCCCAATGATGAATTACTGTACATGTGCGTATAAGTTAGGTTGAAGTGCTTGTAATGCAACGGTTATAATGTAAATATGCAATGTGATTGCGCGTCCAATAAGTGACGTCATGAAAATAGGGAGGACCAAACGTAGATGTAAACATGAGAATTTAGATGTACATGAACGTTTAAAGATGCGTGACACATTACAAGCATTGTGTAATGTAAAGGAACATGAATATACGGTGTATGTGTGACATGTGTGACATGTGTAACATCATGTAAACAATTGTCGATCAATTCAGTAAAATGTGTGCTATGATGTGAGGTTCTCCTTTAAGAGTTGAGTATAGTATTTTCCCTTGCCACATCATCACATGATGAGTAATGTGACCCGCAAATGCTGCAAACATGTAAAAGTATAATGTTATGCAAATAATACACGTCAGCCGTGACACAATGCAGGGAATGCCCCCCACACTGTAATGCAAATGACGTTTGTATTGTGAGCAATGAAACGTAAACAGTACTATACTGTTATACGTCCCCGCTCCATTGACTCCATTGATGTACAGAAGATTTTTTTTTTCTAAGTGCCGTTCCGGCAGCCTTAGCGATCGTTCTCCCGTCCAAACTGCCAACTTTAGTTGGCGGGAGAAATCGGCCATAACATCTCAATTTCGTAGTGCCGATCAGCCCCGATAAGCTGATTTTTTTTGTTGAATCCAGCCGATTTAAAAAAGTGGCGATCAGTGGCGAAAACAGGCTTATCGGCAGCCGACTGGCCATAACAAAATAATCGGCTCCGAAACCTGGCGAAATCAAGCACTTATCGGCGCTTACTGAATCTCAAACCCAATTTTGGCTATAAAATGGTGATAATTCCCTTATCAACGCTTACTGCATGAGGCCCTAAGAGATAGGGCATCTCTTCCTCCTTCTCCTCTGCATATCACTCACAGTCCAAGGGACAGACGGAGAGGATTAACAAGTCCCTGGAAAAGTACCTAAGATGCTTTATATCTGACTCCCAGGATGATTGGACTCAACTCCTCCCTTGGGCGGAGTATGCTGTTAATTCTGCCAAGAATGAAGCCACCCGTGAGTCGCCATTGTTTTTTTTTATAAATTATGGGTTTCACCCTCCCTGCTTGCCCATCTACAACATTCCTTCTGGGATACCGGCCGTAGATGAACGCATTTCTTCTCTCCAAGCAGCATGGTCCAGGATTCAAACGACCCTTCTCGACTCCTCCCACAGATCTAAACTTCAGGCCGCTCATCGCCGTCGTCCTGCGCCCAGGTACGGGCCATGAGATTTGGTATGGCTCTCCTCTAAAAATATCCACTTAAAGGTACCATCCCCAAAATTGGCACCTAAATTCCTGGGTCCTTTTCCTATTTTAGAACAGATCAATCCTGTGGCATTTTGCTTCCAGCTACCACGCAGTATGAAGATTCTCAATGTTTTTCATGTTTCTCTCTTAAAACCTTTCATATCCTGTCCTTTCTTCCCAGAACAGACTCGCAAGCCGATCCAGATACCATCCAAAATAACGAAGAGTATGAGGTTCAATCTTTATTGGAGTCCCGCGTGTCCAAGGGTCAACTCCAGGTCCTGGTACAATGGAAAGGTTTTGTAAACCAGAGGAGAGGTCTTGGGTTCCTTTAAAGGACATTCATGCTCCGGCTCTTCTTAGAGCCTTCAGAAGGAGGTTTCCAGAGAAACCTTTTGAGGACTGTCCAGAGGCTGTTCCTGAAGAGGGGGGTACTGTTAAGCATCTGATTTCTCAGCGCCACCTGCGCAACGCACAGACTACCCTCAGGGAGATTCAGGGCGCGCAGCGCAACCTCTGCTTACCTGCCTCCACGGGCCGTCAGCTCCTCCTTCGCCGCATGGCCCCTCCCCTCGGCGGTCCCACCGCTCCTCCTCCTCAGTGGCAGGCGTGGGTCCTTCGTCCCGCACGCACACGTGTGTCCTCCTCCAACGCTGGTTGCATGCACACGCAGCTTACAAAGCGCACGCCCAGCATCCACTCTTCTACTTCCACTCCTGCTATGAGGCTCCGCCCCCGTACACCGCACAGGTGTAATCAGAGTGCTACCAGTGCTCACCTGGGTGGTATCAGCCACACCTATCCAGAGAGGCTCCCTGCAGTCCTCCTGACCCACCTCCATCCCTGATTGGTCAGCCCAGCCTTATCTAGCATCTCTGAGCCCTCACTCATCGCTCGACATAGTCTCTGTATGGAAGTGTTCGGTGTACTCTCAGGTTTTGACACGGCTCGTACGAATACCCCCTTTGGCTCTCGACTTTGTCTCTCCTTGGACTACGTATTCTCTGGCATCCCACGATCAAGGCTTGAACTTCAACCTTCCTCATCTCTCCGCTCCCTGACCTCGGCAAGGCAATCACTTTTCTTCTCCTATACCCGGTACCAGCAAGTATTGTCTACGTTACTTATATCTGGCCTGGCAACGCTTAACACCGCACTCCTGACTTGCTACCTTTGCTGCGGGTGCGTTTATCCCTACTTCCCCATTCAGCTCAGTGGACGGGTAGATTAATTTAACATCTGAGCCGTAACATGTACCCAAAAATGACCTGCCTAATTACCGGATTGCCTCGATAGTAAGATGCCATCGATTATAAGACGCACCATCGATTTGGCCCTTACAATCGCGGAAAATTACTTTTTCACTTACCATGTTTCAGGAGTGGTCTCATATCAGCGGAGGATGATGCGAGCGTCGGCGGCGGCAGGAGAGGTCCCACATCTACAGATGGTTGAAGATTGACAGCTGGGGTGTCTGGTGGGAAGGTGGTGGGACAGGTCCTAAGTCTGCAGGTGAATGAAGATAAGAAGATAGCAGGCAGGCATGCGGTGGTGGCGCCAGGTGTTCATAATAGCAGGAGAGCTGAGCAGAGTGTAATAGGGGAACAGATTGGGAGGAGCAAACTACAGTATAACACCGGAAGTTGACCGGTGTATGACTTCCGGTTGTAGTGTGCATCTCCCAAGCTGTTCCCCTATGACCCTCAGCCCCGCTCAGCTCTCCTGCTATTATGATCTCCCGCCGCCACCGCACGCCTGCTGTCTTCTTATCTTCATTCACATGCAGACTTCGACCTGTCCTGCTGCACACCCGCCGCCCGCTTCATCCTCCGCTGACATGGGGACCTCTCCTGAAACATGGTAAGTGAAAAGAGGGGGTTAGTAATATAGACACTTACATTTTTTTTTTTAGTACATCGCTTCTAAGACGCACGCTGATTTCAGACAAGTGAAAATCAGAAAAAGGTGCATCTTAGAATCGAGGAAATAGGGTAATTGATTTTTTCTGTATGTCCATATTATACCACCTTACATTGTTTAATTATAATTATACATTTTTACACTATGAGATGTCGTGCACTGTCTTCTTTTCTTTTCATGTTATCTTTATGGTGGTTATCCATCAACTCTGATGAGCAGCAGACCTTCTCTTCATATGTGGTTAAAAAAGTTTTTTTATATTTTGGGTACACTATTCATGGTTATTTTTCTGTGTTTTTTTATATAATGAACCTTTTATTTATTTAGACACAAGTCACAATGACCACAAGATAAATCATACAATTTGTGCTCAGCTATATTTCTTTTTTCTAACCCTCTGGAAAGAAACTACATTTTTGTTTCCAGGGCTCATGGCACTATATCTTGCATTGACTATATTTTAATCTCACTAACTCTTTTTTTTTTTAAACTAAGGCTAAAATTTAAAATACAACAAGCGACAGAGAAGCCCAATGCTACATCCAATATGACAAAAATACACAGTAAAATACTTATATATTCTCTTGAAAAAGGGTAATTTAGTTTAACCTCTTGGCCAAAGCATTGTAAGCCTGCAAGCCACGACAAGGCAGAACCAGTTAGCAGGTCCTAACACTACCAGATAAAATTTAAAATATACTGTATTTATCTCAGATCACTTGCGCATATGTTTATCTACCCAACTTAACTTTGACCCTACTGGGAATAGGACTTGGTTGTTTCCCTTTAAACTGCTATCTCAAGAACAATTTAAATCCTTAAATCCTTGTTCACTAATAAATGGTGACAGTTTGAGGACAATAATAAACAACATACAGGAGGAACCATTTTTATTTTGGGAGACCTCTAAGGTGGTTCTTAGAGGGGACATTATTTCTTTTGTTTCATTTTAGAGATAGAAAACTAATGAAAAATATATACAACTTAATCAAAATCTGACAGAAGAAATGTCAAGATACAAATAAACACCTGATCTTTGATCTAAGGAGGGTTATGTACATTCAAAAAGGGAGCTGGATATTTTACTTTATGACAGAAAACTACTGAGTCATAGATTCACAGATGTAGCAAGACTTACTGTCCCCAGTGCCACAGCCGGAAAAAAGCAAACGGCCGTCATACTAGTTGTCCTGTAGGTGTATGAGATTTGGAAACAAACCCTGCTAATTGTTAAGCAATCTTGTATCCAATAATCGCACTTGCTTTATTTCCTGTCTGAGAGACCACACAACACCAGTCATTCATCTCCCAGTAAATGGATTCAAGATTAAAAGAAGGGATTTTGGAAAGATGTACAGCTTCCAGTCATCTCAGAAAAAGCAAAGACCAACTTAACTATCCTATTGCTTTGGAAGAGGTTGTTGGAGCAATTAAGCAATTAAAGATGCTCAAAGCTCCAGGTCCAGGATGATATTCTGCCAAATGTTATAAACACATGGTATCAGAAATGTCTTTATATCTAGTTAACATATAGAATCTTATATTAACCAATATGATATGTTGATCTAGTTTTCCTTGAAAAAGATAAAGAAGCTGATGATCCGGCTTCATATCACCCAATATCTCAATTAAATTTAGATTATAAAATCTTTTCCAAGAATCTTGTGGCCAAATTGAAGCTTCTGTTCCCTGGTGTGGTCCATCCTGACCAGATGGTTTTCGTTATGTGCAGACACTCTGTCCCCAATATTATGAAACGTCTCACTGAAATTCAATAATGTGGATCCTTTTCGGTAACTAATGCTCATATCTTGGCCTGCATTCTAAACATGAATGTGGAAAAGGCTTTTCGATCTGATCGCATGGCCTCAATTGCTCCAGACATTATCTAGGTTTGGGATGTGAGGACATTTGATTGAATCGCTTAAGGTCATTTACCCTCTATCTACAGCCTCTATTTGTGCCAACTGGGTTTACTCTAAGTAATTCTTGCTGAATAGAAGCACCAGACAGGGGTGTCCATTATAACCTTTACTCTTTGATCTGGCTATAGAACAATTTGCTATTCGATTAGAAGAGATACTTGTGGGTCTGACAGTCAGAAACAGAGAACTTAAATTAGCTTAATATGCAGGTGATTTGTTTTTAATCTTACAAAACCCATACAGACAGGTTCCCCTTATCATGCAGTCTCTGACAGATTTCCAATCCTTCGCTTGATACAAGATTAACTTTACCAAATCTGAGATTTTCTGGTTAAATGGAAAACAACATACTGTAACCCTCACCGAGTTAATCTTCCTTTTAAATTAGCCAAGGACATTATTAAATATTTAGGTATTGGTTTCCATTTTAACTTATAAAATGATACAAACTTAACTATATTGCTATTATAGCCAACATTGAGAAAGAACAATGTGAGAAGATTAAATTACCATGATCATTATCGAGAAGAGTTGCTTAAATTAAAATGTTTTTTTTCCCTTGACTTCTTTATTTAATACAAACTCTATCTCTTGCTATATTGAAAAAAATACACCTCTAAAATATATAGATACTTTACAAATTGTATTTGGCATAAGAGAAAACATACAGCCTGTGTCGCCAGATTACAATCTAATAGAGAGGAAGCAGGTTTTGGCCTTCCAGATGTGGGTTTATTTAATCTTATTTCCCAAGTTTGATATGTTAGGGACTGGATATTTAGAAAATCTATTTTTTTTTTTTCAATCTAGAAATTGAGAGCCATCTGATCAGCTCATGCTCCATAAGCGTTCTTCCTTTTGCTTCATCCTCTCTTCCTTCACGTGCTGAAGGGGATATTGTACTGTTTAGGGACTCAATCTGGGTTTGAAAACATTCCACTTGCCATTCCCAAATACCTATCTATTTTGGGTAATCTTGATTTTGCTCCAGGAACAGAACCATCAGTCTTTAACATTTGATCCCAGGGGGGTATTCACGCTTTAGGGGGCTGTTTCATAACAGATTTTTCCTACAGTTAACACATTTAAAACTAAATATAATCTACCAAACTCCCACTTTTGTGCCTTTCTCCAAATCAGAAATTATAATCAATCGCTACTCAAAAATGTCCCACAGATGCTGGAGGCTAACCCATTGGAGTCCAGATTAATTGCTTCTCTGCAGTTGGGCTTTACTTCAAAGCTTCTACTGTATATACCCCTTTAATGTAAATTTGCACACCAAACATTGGATTTCTTTATTCAACATATGGCAATCTGATTTTCTTGATCTTTCTCATCTAGACATTCTTCTCCTGGATAAAAAGAGGTTCACATGATAACACTAGATGGAAATTTGTTTGGAGGACTCAAACCGAAAGCCGACACAGACTAGTGGGGATGATCACGTTGACGGCTAGTAAGTTAATATTGATAAATTGGCTAAAACCATTCCCTCCAAGTATCAATCAATTAGAATATTTTCATATCATGATTACTGAAAAATATAATTCACTTTCTGATATCCCTAATAGAGCTAAGAAATGTATACCCAAATGGAAACCATATTTGAACAGCAGCTTTTAAGGAAGTCATGGCTCCATTTAAATACTCCGAATGGATATCAGTTGCAATATTAAGGGAAACCTGGCAAAAACTGAATTTGATATAAGGAAGGAATCTGAGACCTTCTTATAGTTGTAAGATCTATGATAGATATAAAGTGGTTGGAGTCGGTCGCCACCCCCCAACCCCAACTCCTTTTCATTTTATTTATTCTTTTTGTACCTCCAAGCAGAGATTTTTTATTGAATCCCATTATATATACTCCATTTAGAAAAGTTAGTAAGTTAAAAACATTAAAATTGTGTGAACCAGGCTGTTTGATGGCCAAGACATAGTTTGTTGATTTTTAATTATAGAAGGTATGTTAATGTGACATTCATCTTGTACTTGTAATTTGTAAATGCCATACATCATTTTATTGGTGTTTATTTTCAGCATTGAAGCGTTAATACTGTGAATATCTGTCAACACATATCTTATATTAAGTTCACATATAATAAAGAATGGTATTAAAAAAAAAGACTTATATTTTCAAACTTTTTTCTATATTCTTAATTGTTGCATTGACATAGTCTGAAAAAATAAATGGATTATTTACTTCTGCTTGGGAATCTTTTTTTCAACCTGCAAGTTGAAAAGTTGATGGATGGCCCCCACTCCTGCATTCTTCAGACATATTGTAAATACAATCTCTAACTCTCTCTGTCGTGCTCTCCCTTTCCCACACTCAATCTCTCTGTGTTCCTTATTGTTCCTGACTCTCTCTTTGACCAAAACATACAGATTACAAATAGACATGTATGCATGACATTTGGCAGAAGACCAAGCCAAAGTTGCTCCAGCAACACTAGAATGTTGGCCCTGGAATGGTAAAGATGCAGAGGGCTCAGTTGAAGAGATAGTCAGAAACATGACTCAGATATGTGTATATTGCATCTCTCTCTCTCTCTCTCTCTCTCTCTCTCTCTCTCTCTCTCTCTCTCTCTCTCTCTCTCTCTCTCTCTCTCTCTCTCTCTCTCTCTCTCTCCCTCCCTCTCCCTCTCCCTCTCCCTCTCCCTCTCCCTCTCTCCAAATCACCCAAAAATCCACTCGCCAAACCAAAAAATCTACTCCCCACCTAGTCCCGCACCAAGACACGCCCCCAGCCCCACCCCTTAAAAAGAAATTGAATAAATTCCTAGTACCAACTATTAACATTCGTTTTTGACATAAAGTTATTTATTGTATTACATGTATACTTTACTAAAATTAGTCCTTGTTACATAGTTACTGCTGCGGCCGAGTTTATTCGAGCATTTGCCCGTTCTCGGCCGCAGCAGTTACCTGGCGCGCGCCGGAGGGTGCCGGGCGCGCGCCGAAGCAGCGGAGGAGAGGCCCGCCGATCGCGGCTTCCCCCTCTCCTCTCCGGGTCCGCCGGGTCCCCCGGAACCCCCTGCCGCCGTCCCCCACATCGCGGGACACCAGGGCTCCCTCGGGGAGCCCTGGACGCGCATGCAGGGGGCGCAGGCACCCGATGACGCGTGACCGCGCATCGGTGACGCGCGGCAACGCCGAGGGGATGCCACTTGCAAACCGGGAAATCTCCCGGCTTGCGGAGCTGGCCACACTTCAATAAAGTGTGTCGCCAGTGTACGTGTGTGTGGTGTGTGGTGTGTGTGTGTATAAATATCGGATGACCTCACTAATCTAGAAAAAAAAAAACAGATGTGAATGACTATTTCCTGCACCCCTTAACCAGTGTCTGGATGACCCCGCTTCACAATTTTCTAAAGCAGCAATCCCACCTGGGATCTTACCTGATCCGCAGTCCTCAATGTCTAGGTACCCTTATTCCCGCAATGTTGTATATTGGAAGGCAGGTGTTCCCTACTTGTCTTCTGTGTTAGGGGGGATTCCGATGTCTCCAGTGTGAAGCTTGAGAGTCAGATCTGGAAGAAAGCAGTATAGGTTATTGCGGTGTAGGTATAGGGTAGTTAAGTTATATATTAAATAAGATATCCAGATCGAGAGTATGAGACAGAGAGAGTTTGAGATGGAGAGAGTGTGAGACAGAGAGAGAGGGAGTGTGGGTGACACACACACACACAGAGATAGGGTGGGTGACACACAGAGAGAGAGAGGGTGGGTGATACATACAGAGAGAGAGGGTGGGTGACACACAGAGAGAGAGGGTGGGTGACACATACAGAGAGAGAGGGTGAGTGACTGGGTGGGTGACTGACTGGGTGGGTGACTGGCACTTGACTGACTTGGGTGACTGACTGGGTGGGTGACTGGGTTACTGATTGACTGGGTGGGTGACTGACTGGGTGGGTGACCGACAGGGTGGGTACTTGTGGTGACACACACACACACACACACACACACACACACACACACACACTCACTCTCCCACACACACTCTCCCACACACACTCTCCCACACACGTACACTCTCCCACACACTCAATCTCCCACACACTCACCAACTCACACACACAAACACACACACACACAGTGGAGTATCCGAGCAGGCCACCTTCCCCTGCACTCAACGCCCGCCCCAGGCGGGCCAGCCCAGCAACCGGGGGTGGAGGAAGAAGTGTACCTGTGCATGTGAAAAAGTGCCAAGACTCTTCCCTCCAGCCTCCCCACCCCATGACTGCCAGTCCCTCCAGCCTCCCCACCCCATGCGTGCCAGTACCTCCAGCCTCCCCACCTCGTGCGCGCCAGTACCTCATCACCTTCCCCTCACACTCCGCCCGCATCGAGCGGCCAAGTATGGCCAAGTATGTGATGAACCCTCTGATTTGACACATCATTTTGTCAAATTAGAAAAGCTGTTGGTTGAAAATATTAGACTCTGGTGGGACATCACCTCACTGGAGAATTATATAAGATGTAATCGCATTCCCAGGGGTTTGAGAATTAAAAAAGTTCCATCATTTGGCTTTACCAGTAGTCAGTTTGAGCAAGACTGGATTGAAATCCTCAATACATGCTCTGTAAAACTGATGAACTTAATTATCCAACAAAAAATGACTGAAAAGTCAAGCCTCATGGTGGAAATCAATAATCTCAAATCCAAATTACAGCCATTTAATAAGAGGGAGCAATTCATCAAAAACGATAAAACCTTATCTTCTAATGTGGAAATCAGTGAAGATTTAATCAGCGACAAAAAACATTTAAAATTCGAGAGGGATCGTGTAGATTATGTTAAAAACCAGGTTTACTGTTGGCAAAAACCTACTATGGTGAAAGAATTTACTGGCTCAAGTACCCCTAAACCTAAAAAATATCCAAAACGCAGACAGGAAAATTTACCAAATAAATCTATTTTAAAAAATACACGTGCAGAAACATCTAGCTTTGAGTCTGATTTTTCAGATGCAGATTCAAGGGCTCATTCTGTCTCTTTTGACAGATCACGTGATCACTCTAGAGACAGAGGGACCTCCAAATATTCTGAAAATGCCACCACCTCATTTAATCAACATAAGCAAACGAAGGGATCTGGGCAACCATCTTCAGCTTTTTTAGATCTGGGGGCCAAAAGCAGGGGAGAACGCGCAGATCCAAAAGAAAACGAGGGGGGCAGGGGAAGGTCCAAACGCAAAAAATACGATTAGAGTCTAGTGATAACATCATTAATCTGTCCGGGGTAGAATTAACCTTAGAACAACTATCGGTCTTGAATAAAGGGTTAGGGTTTGCCCCCAGCCAAAATTTCCAGGTTATTTCAGACGGTCATAAACCTCCAAAAATTTACTAAGAAATTGGCCTTGAACAAAATGATGTCTACTAGAAATAGATTTGATGTGTTACAACCTTTTGAGGATCCTGAACAACCAGTTGATATATGTATTATTAATGATGTCCCGATTATGAATTTTAAGGAGAACTGTACATTATCAGATATGGACTCCTTATTAGAACAACAAGGAGAACCCCTCACTACATACAGTCAGCCATTTTTTGGCCGTGAGGATTCGGGATATTGTCCAAAATCATTGTTTTGCCCCAATTTCAACAGGGGACCTTCTATCAATCTTTTTGAGCAACTTGTTGAGCGGGATCTACGCATACAGTATTATCAAAGGGTTTCTCTAGTTCTTTTGTCAAAAATGGAAATTTGTCCTATCTGGAAGTTCAACAAATTGAATGTTTTAAAAATGAACACAATTTAGTACTCAAGAATGCAGATAAGGGAGGGGCTTTAGTTATATTGTCCAAATCCCAATATCATGCTGAAGCCATCAGACAATTGAGTGATAGAAACACCTATCATAATTTAAAGGGTGATCCCACGTCTGAGTACCGTCTCGAGTTATTAGAATTACTGGAGACGGGTCAAATTCTGAATGTTATCAACAATAAAGAATTTCTTTTTCTTTCCTGTCCACATCCCGTGATTCCGGTATTCCACCATCTCCCGAAGATCCATAAATCGCTGGTGGACCCTCCTGGTCGACCCATTGTTGCGAACATTGGATCTTTGGGAGATGGGTTATCGCTGTATGTGGACAGGTTTTTACAACCCCTGGTGTTCAAATTACCATCCTTTATTAGGGATACTACGGACTTCCTCGTCAGTATACAGGAGTTACCATGGTCACATGAATACAGGTGGGTCACTATGGATGTGACCTCCCTGTATTCTATTATTGAACATAAACACGGTTTAGAGGCTATTGAGCACTTTTTGGATCAATCCACTTTATCTATTTCACAATGCACTTTTTTATTACAGTCAATATCTTTTTTATTAACACACAATTATTTTCTATTTGATTCACTTTTTTATTTACAGAATTTGGGTACCGCAATGGGCACAAGTTTCGCACCATCGTATGCAAATTTATGGGTTTATGGGAGTCACGTTTTATTTATCACAGCAACAATTCATATCGTCATAATATCGTTTTTTACCGACGATATATTGACGATTTGATCTTTATTTGGAAGGGAGACAAAAAATCACTATTTTCTTTTTTCACTAATCTTAATAACAACACATTTAATATCAAATTCACTTTTGAGCACCACATTAATCATATTCATTTTTTGGACTTACTCCTGTATATTGACGCTAACAAAACCATACAATCAGATATTTACAAGAAGCAAAATTCGAGAAACACACTATTATGTGCTCAGAGCTCCCATCCTCGGTCATTGATCAGGAATATACCAGGGGCCCAATTTATCAGATTGAAAAAATTATGCTCAGATAATGAGGTGTTTCTGTCCCGTGCAAGGGAAATGTCTGATAGGTTTCTAGAGCGAGGGTATTCTGCTAAAGATATAGCAACAGCATTCGCTAAAGCAGATCAAACTGAAAGGAGTGAACTTGTGTGCAAAAAAACTAGGAATTATATCTCAAAAAAAGATAGAGAAATATTGTCAAGATTGGACAATAAAATAAGTCCTTTCTTTATCAGCACGTATAGCTCACAATCCCAGGAAATTTGTAAGATAATTTCCAAACATTGGCATACACTTTTACTAGACAAAGACATCTGCCCAATGTTGGCACAAGGCCCTAGATTTTCCTATAGGAAAGCCAAAACTTTGGCATCACACTTATCACCAAGCATGTTTAATTCTAAGTCCAACTTAACCCAAATTTCCAGCATTCCAAAAGGTTTTTATAAGTGTGGAACTTGTTCTATGTGCCAGTACGCCTGTCAAAGGAAATATATTTCTTATAATACCAATCTTAAGAAATACTATATTAAGTCTTTTCTCAATTGTAACATTTCATTCGTTATCTATATACTTTTCTGCGGTTGCGGTCAAAAAACATAGGCCGCACTATAAGACCACTCAGAATAAGAATATCTGAACATGTACGGTTAATCAAGAAAGGGGACTTAAATCATCCGGTTCCCAGGCACTTTGCACAATGTCATCATGGGGGCATTAAAAACTTTTCTTTTTCTGCTATAGAACATGTGCCCTGCCACCCTAGAGGTGGCAACAGGGAAAATATGTTAAATAAACAAGAGATGTATTGGATATACACTCTCAACACTCTCCACCCACACGGCATTAACCATGAGTGGGAGCTAAAACACTTCTTACATGGTTGATGTCTAGGGGAGTCTTGAGAGTGTGTCTCCATGCATCTCAATTCATATATTTTGTATCAATTTATTTTATTTACTGCATTTTTTATCAATACAAAGTATGTAGTATTTGGATATTGTCCCCAATGTAATTCATACACATGACAGTTATATGTTGTTAACTATCAATGTCATTAAAAGTGTTCAATTGACTTTCATGTAGGGTATACAGTATGACCCTTGTACTTTTATGAAAGCATATAACAATGAGATACTCGCAATATTGTATAATTGTACTTAAATTGTATACAAATTCATGATTATCAACGTATGTGTATACATATCTATTACTTTATTAACTCTTCAATATACATTGATACGGTATTGGTTTATATATGTATATCTTACCCTTTAATGAACAAGCAAGGTTCATTCAGTCCCAATATTTGGGAGTTATAGATTCATATATGTATATCTATTATTATTTTTTCCTTCCATAAATCTAAATATGTCCTCAAAGTGCAAAAGTATTATCACTATATTTTATATGTAGGTTGCTGCACATTACTTGGCTTTGTTTTTAATTTTTTTAATTTGTTATCAACTATTTGTATATTGATTTTTTGTCATCACTTGTTTGTTGAATGTTTATTGTATATTCAAAGTATATCTTTGCATACAGGATTCGTCTCCACATAAGGGCTCAATTATAATCAGTGATTTACTAATGGCTTTCAACTGATTTAATTAAATATTCAGCCAATGGGAGACAGGAACCTGCCTATTTAAGATATTTGTGAACAGATTCATTGTACTCTTTGATAAAGTTCCTAACGGAATGAAACGCGTCAGAGGATGTGAATCTCTGTGATGTCCAGCACCAAGATTTGAATAAATATTGATTTTAATTCGTCTGTGGCTGAGTTCCTACGTTTGCAGTGACCGCCGAAGTTTTCTTCAATTTTGCTGTTTCTATCCGCACGGCTGGGGCACGCTAAGGATCCCCTGCACTACGGAACAGACGCTCCGATATCCCCTCCCCTTGCAGTTGCAGGGATAGCTGGCATTCGTGATGCGTTCTGTTAACCCTCCCGGACTCACCAGGCTGGCGACGGCGATGATGTCATTCGGAGGCGCCGCACACGTTGATTAAGCCGGGAGTTCTACGGAGCAAGCAGTGAAGACACCAGGCGGGCAAAGGGCAGCAGGCATCGGTTGGTGTATACGTGAGTACAGAAGAGGAGTTTCCATACAAAGCTTCTCATCCGGTCTCCCTACCAACCCCTGCACAACGGGCCCCCCCCTAAGGTTACTAAGTCTGCATTATTGCTTTATTGCTCCAGTTATACATTCAACGTTTTATACATTGATTGCAGTGGGATCACTTTCTCTTCTTTTTTCCATCAATTTTCAAAGCTAACCAAGGGTTATTATCCGACCCATATCTACACATATACACTTTTTCAGAGCACCGAACATTATGGGGTTTACTCCCCGTATTACATATATAAGTATGGAAACGGGAGTGGTGCCACCAGCTAGCCGTGACCGCGCACCACAACCGCCCCGCTCCCCCCCGCGCCCATCTCTCGCAACCCGGGAGTGCCAGGAGGCAAGGGAACACATAGTCCCCTCCCGAGGAGAGGAAAGGATCACCACCCTCCCCCCCTCGGCAGAAGCACACGGACACACACACACAATACAAGGGGGGAGGCATGAGAGGGCATCAGTAATTACCTCTGTGCAGAGAAGGAAGGGCGGGCTTGACTGCTCAGCTCACATAGAGCATGACAGCACGCCAACACGTGTCTGCCCAGTCAGGAAGGGGGATTTTTTTTGGGCACGAGCAGGGATTTGAAACAGAACCACGTGCGCTGCTTTACAGTTCACCAGCTGTTAATATCCATTGGCCACTGGCGACCAGGCGACCGGATTTGTCGACCACTGTATATATATATATATATATATTACCCCATATCATGATTTATTTAACAAAAATAAAGCCAAAATGGAGAAGCCATGTGTGAATAGCTAAGTACACCTTATGATTCAATAGCTTGTAGAACCACCTTTGGCAGCAATAACTTGAAGTAATCATTTTCTGTATGACTTTATCAGTCTCTCACATCGTTGTGGAGGAATTTTGGCCCACTATTCTTTACAACGTTGCTTCAGTTCATTGAGGTTTGTGGGCATTTGTTTATGCACAGCTCTGTTAAGGTCCAGCCACAGCATTTAAATCGGGTTGAGGTCTGGACTTTGACTTGGCCATTGCAACACCTTGATTCTTTTCTTTTTCAGCCATTCTGTTGTAGATTTGCTGGTGTGCTTGGGATCATTGTCCCGTTGCTTGACCCAATTTTGGCCAAGCTTTAGCTGTCGGATAGATGGCCTCACATTTGACTCTAGAATACTTTGGTATATAGAAGAGTTCATGGTCGACTCAATGACTGCAAGGTTCCCAGGTCCTGTGGCTGCAAAAACAAGCCCAAATCATCACCACCGGGCTTGACAGTTGGTATGAGGTGTTTGTGCTGATATGCTGTGTTTGGTTTTCACCAAACGTGGCGCTGTGCATTATGGCC